>NC_132892.1:32618952-32638952 GCF_030463535.1 Salminus brasiliensis
ACCACAATCTCACCTATACACAACTCCAACCACAACCCTACCAAACCTCACATAAACACCCTAACTCCAACCTCAATCCTGCCAAACCTTACCTAAACACAACAACTCCAACCTCAACCCTACCAAACCTCATATAAACACCCTAACTCCAACCTCAACCCTGCCAAACCTCACCTAAACACAACAACTCCAACCTCAACTCTACCAAAACTCACATAAACACCCTAACTCCAACCTCCATCCTACCAAACCTCACATAAACACCCTAACTCCAACCTCAACCCTACCAAACCTCATATAAACACCCTAACTCCAACCTCAACCCTGCCAAACCTCACCTAAACACAACAACTCCAACCTCAACTCTACCAAAACTCACATAAACACCCTAACTCCAACCTCCATCCTACCAAACCTCACATAAACACCCTAACTCCAACCTCAATCCTGCCAAACCTTACCTAAACACAACAACTCCAACCTCAACCCTGCCAAACCTCACCTAAACACAACAACTCCAACCTCAACTCTACCAAAACTCACATAAACACCCTAACTCCAACCTCCATCCTACCAAACCTCACATAAACACCCTAACTCCAACCTCAATCCTGCCAAACCTTACCTAAACACAACAACTCCAACCTCAATCCTACCAAACCTCATATAAACACCCTAACTCCAACCTCAATCCTGCCAGAGCTCACTTAATCACCCCAGTCCTTTCAAACCTCACTCAAACTCAATCCCACTTAACCTCACTGTAACAGTCCAACCCCAAACTCAATTATACCAAACCTCATCTAGACATCCCAATCTTACTTCCACGCTTTACCTAAACACATTTACCACAACTTCAACTGAACATCACATCCTTACTGTGACATCAGCACTCTGCTCTGAGAATCTGTGATTTCTGAAATGCATCATTTTTTTCCGGACTGAATTATAGACATTAACTATATTAGCTTTATTGCTGCGCTGCTTTAGCTCTGAGGAATGCAAGGTGATACTGGATAAGACTGCTGGAGCATCTCTATTAGAGTCTTTGCCCACTTTAGCCCTGATGAATCTTCTCTGGTCAGAAAGAATCGCTGCTTACGTATTTCTTTTCAATTGAATTACTCACTTTGAGACTTGCGTCAAAGGGTTTTCTCCCAAATTCCATTAGAGTAACGGAATTATCCTGAGGAATCTGGTGTGATCAGTGCTGGAGTAGATCAAATTGCTTAAGTGCCTCACCTTCCTAAAATGCACAGGCTTCTAATCTGCTGAATTTGTGTCTATTAACCTTAGATATACTACAGTAAAAGACCAATGTGTGTTCAGGATTCTCCAGCCTTTCACTGGTGGTCAGTTTTGGACCACAGAGCTACTTTGGGGTGGATATTTTTGGATGGTGGACCCAATCCCAACCTTGGAGTAAAAAGAAATGGCCAGTGAGTGGAAGTACAATGCAGTAAGTGTTCCTAATAAAGTGGCCAGTGAGTGGTAGTATAAGGTAGGTGTTTCTGATAAAGCGGCCAGTGAGTGGAAGTACAAGGCAAAAGGTGTTTCTAATAAAGTGGCCAGTGAGGAAGTAGAAGGTAGATGTTTTTGATAAAGTGGCCAGTGAGTGGAAGTACAAGGCAGTGGGTGTTTCTAATACAGTGGCCAGTGAGTGGAAGCACAAGGTAGGTGTTTCTAATAAAGTGGCCAGTGAGTGGAAGCACAAGGTAGATGTTTCTGATAAAGTGGCCAGTGAGTGAAAGCACAAGGTAGGTGTTCCTGAAAAGGGGACAATGAGGAAGTAGAAGGTAGGTGTTTCTACTAAACTGGCCAGTGAGTGGTAGTATAAGGTAGGTGTTTCTGATAAAGTGGCCAGTGAGTGGTAGCATAAGGCAGGTGTTTCTAATAAACTGGCCAGTGAGTTTTAGTGTAAGGCAGGTGTTCCTAATAAAGTGGCCAGTGAGGAAGTAAAAGGTAGGTGTTTCTGATAAAGTGGGCAGTGAGTGGTAGTATAAGGTAGGTGTTTCTAATAAAGTGGCCAGTGGAGTGATTTAATGCATTTAAATGGCTTCAGTTCTTCAAGCTCATTACGGTACGAGGTGTCCAGTTAAGCTGACCGCAGCAGAAGTGCTTCCTTGTGGTTCTTCTATCGGATCACTTAAAGAGCCCTTTGTTTTTAAGAGCGAGATGCAAAGACTGTAAACAATTCGTGGTCCTCCCATCATCCGGGAGGGGGGTCGGGGGGTGAAGCATCACTGCACTTGATGGGGAACGATTGGGAGTGTGAAGAGTGGAGAAGAAAGATGGATTCAAAGACAGAGAGATGGATGAGCAGGAGCTCGGCTGGGAGGAGAGAAGGCCTGATGGAGGGAGGGGAACAGGCTGGAATGAAGGGAGAGGAGGAGAAGGATGAAGTGGAGCTCAGAGCATGAGAAGGATGGAGAAACGAAGAAGGGAGGAGAGATTAATGGAGAAATAGAGTGGACAGAAACAGAGAAAAGGGAGGGGTGAAGAGGTCGGAGAGGGGGGTGGTGGAGATGAAAGACGCGGTGAAAGACGTAATGGAGCGACGGAGGAGAGTAATAGCCGTTATTAAAGACCAATGAAGGTAAAAACCCTGTGAGGTGGATGAGGTGGGCGTTTCATTTAGTGCTGAAGAACAAGAACAACAAGGGAAAGGACAAAAGTGGACAGGGGGACAAGGTGAGAGAGACAGAGAGAGAAAACGATGAGTCTGAGGAGAGATTATTCAATTAATTGCACTTGACAGGCAGTTAGGTGTCACTGGCCATTACAGTAATTACACTATACTCAGTATATTATTTTATACTAATTGACGTGGACTCCACACGACCTCTGTAGGTGTCCTCTGGTATCTGGCAACTTCAGACATTAGCAGCAGACCCTCCAAGGGCCCATGAACCTGTCATCCTGTCACCCGGTTAACCAGTTGTCCTACCTTGGAGAACTTTTGGTAGGAACCCTCCTTTGGTCAGAACATCTCCAGGACATCAGGCAGGTTTTGTGGGGACAAAACCTGCCTGATGTCCTGGAGATGTTCTGATGAACCAGTCATCGTCTAGAACATCACAGTTTGGCTTTTTTTTCCTGCTTCAGAGATGAAGGGAGAGAGAGAAAGAGAGATTTTCCTTCAACACTAACATCCAGTAACATCTCCAAAAAAACAACTGCTCCTAAAACTGAAGGTGCTCCGAAGGGTTCTTTTGAGTGATGCTGCAGAAGAACCATTTTCGCTTCCATAATCCAGAATCTTTAAACTGGTAAAGAACCTTCATACCCACTTCCTCAAAGCTTCTGTAAGACAGAGGCACCGTGGCCCCAAGGTCACGCTTTCGAACCCCACCATTAGCGAGACTGCCGACTGTGCTCTCTCAGGCTCCGGCTGCTGATGGCAAAACATCTCAGTCTAACCGACTGTGCTCTCTCAGGCTCCGGCTGCTGATGGCAAAGTGTCTCAGTCTGGCCGACTGTGCTCTCTCAGGCTCCGGCTGCTGATGGCAAAGTGTCTCAGTCTAACCGACTGTGCTCTCTCAGGCTCCGGCTGCTGATGGCAAAACGCCTCAGTCTGGCCGACTGTGCTCTCTCAGGCTCTGGCTGCTGATGGCAAAGCGTCTCAGTCTAACCGACTGTGCTCTCTCAGGCTCAGGCTGCTGATGGCAAAGCGTCTCAGTCTGGCCGACTGTGCTCTCTCAGGCTCCGGCTGCTGATGGCAAAGCGTCTCAGTCTGGCCGACTGTGCTCTCTCAGGCTCCGGCTGCTGATGGCAAAGCGTCTCAGTCTAACCGACTGTGCTCTCTCAGGCTCCGGCTGCTGATGGCAAAGCGTCTGTCTAACCGACTGTGCTCTCTCAGGCTCCGGCTGCTGATGGCAAAGCGTCTCAGTCTAACCGACTGTGCTCTCTCAGGCTCAGGCTGCTGATGGCAAAATGCCTCAGTCTGGCCGACTGTGCTCTCTCAGGCTCCGGCTGCTGATGGCAAAATGCCTCAGTCTGGCCGACTGTGCTCTCTCAGGCTCAGGCTGCTGATGGCAAAATGCCTCAGTCTGGCCGACTGTGCTCTCTCAGGCTCAGGCTGCTGATGGCAAAACATCTCAGTCTCCGAAAGCATGACCTTGGGGCCACGGTGCCTCTGCTCCCTCCGGGTGGGTAGATGGCGCTCTCTCTCTTCCTTCATCTCTTCATTTGTAAGGCTGGCCAGCACAGGCGTCTGTCGGCTGATCTACAAAAGCAGAGCTGGGGCTTCGGCGCTTTTCTCCGAGCCCATTGGCTGCCTGGTGATGCTGCATTGGTGGCTGACTTCACATATATCTGAGGAGGCATGTCCTTGTCCTCGCACTCCTCGAGTGACAGGGGGAGTCCTAGAGAGTGGGTGGGTTCTAAAGGTGGTTCTTTTTTGGAGAACCTTTCATTTTAAGAGTGTAATACTGAATATGAGGCTCTGAGTAATGAATGGGAGGGAAATATATATAAATAGTTAAAAAAATAGATAATTAGCATTTTTGTAAATTTAGTTAGCAACAGCTCCTCCTTGATGTCTCTAAACACCTCAAGGTCATTCCGTAACTCAATAAGGTAAAAGTTCTGATGAAGGAAGTATCTTTGCGTGTGTGCTGGGCGATAATGAGCCCAGGCAACGCAAACACGGGGGCGAGGCTGGCTGTTATCATGGCAACGGAATGTAAATGAGGTGCCGAGTAGGAAAGAGGGGTCAAGAGGGACCAGGAGGTCACACACCTGCAAAAAACAGGTGAAAAAGTCATGCTTTGATCAATGCTTTCTTACGCTGCCAATCAAACGTCTGGGAGCATCCCGTCTTCTTCTGAATCGCTCTGGGTAAGGTTTTGATTTGCCTCACTCTAAAACCTAAAGCTGCTCACAACCAGACTCCAACCAGCATCACACCTTATATTAATTATAAGTATATATATATATATATATATATATATATATATATATATATATAGTATTATTATATATAAGTATATTACTGCATTATAAGCAGTTCATTATAAGCAAGTATTTCACTGTAAACAAAATTCGGTTTCAAACAGATTTTCACTGTGGGCTGATCTCCACTGTTCACAGGAATTCATTAGAAACAGTATTCTATTATAAACTCCAAACTCCTTCAACAATTCCACAATGAAGGAATTCCATTGAAAATTCCAGTTAAATTAATCAAGAATTTCATTGAAAATCAAGAAAAGTGATAAACAAAAAAAAAAAATTCCACTCTAAACAGAATCAAATATTACACCATCTGTACAGGATCAGAAATACTGTGTGAAAAGGACCAAACATGCCGCCTGTACAGGACTAAAAATACCGTCTGTACAGGACTAAAAATACAGCCTGTACAGGACTAAAAATACCGTCTGTACAGGACCAGAAATACCGTCTGTACAGGACCAGAAATACCGTCTGTACAGGACCAGAAATACCGTCTGAAAAGGACTAAAAATACCGTCTGTACAGGACCAGAAATACATCTGAAAAGGACCAAACATACTGTCTGAAAAGGACTAAAAATACCGTCTGTACAGGACTAAAAATACCGTCTGTACAGGACCAGAAATACCGTCTGAAAAGGACTAAAAATACCGTCTGTACAGGACCAGAAATACCGTCTGAAAAGGACTAAAAATACCGTCTGTACAGGACCAGAAATACATCTGAAAAGGACCAAACATACTGTCTGAAAAGGACTAAAAATACTGTCTGAAAAGGACTAAAAATACCGTCTGTACAGGACTAAAAATACCGTCTGTACAGGACCAGAAATACCGTCTGAAAAGGACTAAAAATACCGTCTGTACAGGACTAAAAATACCGTCTGTACAGGACCAGAAATACCGTCTGAAAAGGACTAAAAATACCGTCTGTACAGGACCAGAAATACATCTGAAAAGGACCAAACATACTGTCTGAAAAGGACTAAAAATACTGTCTGAAAAGGACTAAAAATACCGTCTGTACAGGACCAGAAATACATCTGAAAAGGACCAAACATACTGTCTGAAAAGGACTAAAAATACTGTCTGAAAAGGACTAAAAATACCGTCTGTACAGGACCAGAAATATCATCTGTACAGGACCAGAAATACCGTCTGTACAGGACCAGAAATATCATCTGTAAGGGATAAAAAAATACCATCTGTACAGGACCAGAAATACCTTCTGAACAGGCTTAGAAATACCATCTGTATGGGACCAGAAATACTGTCTATACAGGACCAAAAATACTGTCTGTACAGGACCACAAATACCATCTAATCCTTTCTTCTGCATTTGTGTGCAAAATGTTCTGCAAAATGTGTTTCAAAATCATGACCTGCAAAACGTGACTCACTGGAACTTTAAAGAGCTGCCTGACCTCTGACCGCACATGCTGAGAGGGTCAGCTCTTTAATTACACGCCCCTCAACTGGTTACACCATTCATTTAACTGCACATTTTTACCAACAGCTCATGAGCTCAAAGCCCAGAGCGTTAGGCCCACGAGGTCCAGATATTTAAACAGTGACACCTGAGCCCCAGAGCATAGAGGAACATGTCTGTTTGACCAGTCAGCTGACCCTGAAGTTCCACGTGACTGGACGCAACATGTTGGCAGAGACGAAAGTGTCAGACCTTCGCCTCCCTGTTTCTGCACCTCGAACCTCGAACCGTAGAGCTTCGCCTGACGCAAACCTCCAGACATACCTTCATGCCCGAGGCCAAAGCTGCTCCGCACCGCACAGCTGGAGCCGGACCTTTACTTATTCATTTGTTTGATTGTTGGTGAAACCGGCTGGAGAACTGCAGAGAGGAACTGCCGGGGAGCTTTCTACACAAATAGAAAGGGAAGGTATTGAAAGAAGCCGGTCCAGTGAAAGAGAGAGACAGGGGTTTATTGGAGATGAGAATAAACGAGTTCAATAAACGAGTCGGAGCAGATAATTCAGCAAGTCACCGGTCGACTTTCATTTTCAGGAGAAAGCGAGGGATCGATGAACGCTCGTGTTTCAAACAAAAAGAGTGTTTAAGGAGGTCCTCCTGAGGGGGGGCGGGTGGCGGTGGGGTGGCGTTGCTGCCATGCCTCTCCAGTCACCACCAGCAGTCCAGAGCTCTTACTGACGTGCTGCACAGTAAGTTATGCAATAAAACATCTAATCATTTCGCCATAATTGGATTTTGAAAGGTTGTATTACACAGTTTTCCGAGTTCTAACACAATTACACTCCAAATGTATTTACATTTCATTAGAGAAATGTCAATTTACAATGATTTGGATTTCTGTATCGTCAGGCTTGAGTCGGCACGTCCAATAACGCGAGATTTGATCTATTTGTTTTGATGTCAGAAACTGAAAAAAAAAATAAAAAAATAAAATATGATGGATGTTTTTTACTTTAAGCGAAGCAAGACGATGCTCATACCAATAATCTCTCATCAGATTTTAATCATATTCCCAAAACCTCTGGATTGTCGCTCTAAACATGTCTGAATGAACCACTATAATCTCACACTACCTGTCCAAAGATTTGTGGACACCCCTTTTAATAAATGCATTTAGCTGGGGTTTTTTTTAGGTTGCACCAATTGCTGACACAGATGTGAAAATGCAAACACACAGCTTGTCTAGTCCCTGTAGAGAGGAGGTACAGCCTATAGAATAGGTCCTATTGGCTCCATGCTGCCTAATGCTGCCAGGCGTGGGCTAGTAGAGGGGTAGCTATAAAGCCCCCCAGCATTGAGGAGCTGTGGAGCAGTGGAAAGACTGTGCTCTCTGAAATGATAGATGGTGGTGGAGCTCCATTCAGTTCTTTTGGGAGGAGTTGGGGAGTTAGTTGGGGATGATGATGAGGTGGGGTAGCGACAATCATCATCATCCAACATCCTGACCTCACTAAGGCTCTTGACGCTATGTGCAATCAAATCCTCACAGCCATGCTCCTCCACAATCGAGTAGAAAGTCTAACTTCTTCTCTGGACAGTAGAGACACAGTTACACCCGCAAATGCAGGATCAGCTCTTTTTAATAGCCTTGATTTCAGAAGAAACCATTAAAATGAGCAAGTGTCCCAATACTTTTGTCCATTTACTGTATGTAACTTTGATTGGGGTGAAAAATGCTCAGGTGTAAACCGAAAGACTGTAGATATAGATTGAGGGTCAGGATTGTGGTAAGGGCTGAAATGCTGCCAAAACAGCCTATTAGAACTGTCCAAACTGAAACAGCAGCCAATCTACAACCTACTGCCCCCTGCAAGACCCCACAGGCCAGTCAGTCAGTCATTCAGTCAGGGCTCAGGTGATGACTGACAGAAGCTGAATGGCCGGTTCAGAGCTGGAGAGATTGATATGTTGGTGAAATTGCTGTGTGGGAGTTGCCAGGAGGCTGATAATCGCTGTTACAAATTAATCATTAACACACACACACACACACACACACACACACACACACACACACTTACACTACATTCCATCATCATGAGTTGGTGGCCATCTGAGAATCTGAGCAAAATACTCACCCCTCCCTCGCTCCATAACAGAGTGTGTGTGTGTGTGTGTGTGTGTGTGTGTGTGTGTGTGTGTGTGAGTGTGTGACCCATTTTGTTCATGTACTTTGCTTGGGCGGGAGTGTACACACCCTGGCACAATGTTCATAGGAAGCTAAAAACAACACACACACACACACACAGCGTTAATATTATTCACCCTAATGAGAGATTGTAGCTCCGCCTCCTCAGTGTATATCACAATACCTACATTTAGAGCGTTATTAATATTCACCCTAATGAGAGACTGTAGCTCCGCCTCCTCAGTGTATATCACAATACCTACATTTAGAGCGTTATTAATATTCACCCTAATGAGAGATTGTAGCTCCGCCTCCTCAGTGTATATCACAATACCTACATTTAGAGCGTTATTAATATTCACCCTAATGAGAGACTGTAGCTCCGCCTCCTCAGTGTATATCACAATACCTACATTTAGAGCGTTATTAATATTCACCCTAATGAGAGACTGTAGCTCCTCCTCCTCAGTGTATATCACAATACCTACATTTAGAGCGTTATTAATATTCTCCCTAATGAGAGACTGTAGCTCCGCCTCCTCAGTGTATATCACAATACCTACATTTAGAGCGTTATTAATATTCACCCTAATGAGAGACTGTAGCTCCGCCTCCTCAGTGTATATTACAATACCTACATTTAGAGCGTTATTAATTATTATTCACCCTAATGAGAGACTGTAGCTCCGCCTCCTCAGTGTATATCACAATACCTACATTTAGAGTGTTATTAATTATTATTCACCCTAATGAGAGACTGTAGCTCCGCCTCCTCAGTGTATATTACAATACCTACATTTAGAGCGTTATTAATATTCACCCTAATGAGAGACTGTAGCTCCGCCTCCTCAGTGTATATCACAATACCTACATTTAGAGTGTTATTAATTATTATTCACCCTAATGAGAGACTGTAGCTCCACCTCCTCAGTGTATATCACAATACCTACATTTAGAGTGTTATTAATTATTATTCACCCTAATGAGAGACTGTAGCTCCGCCTCCTCAGTGTATATCACAATACCTACATTTAGAGCGTTATTAATATTCACCCTAATGAGAGACTGTAGCTCCGCCTCCTCAGTGTATATCACAATACCTACATTTAGAGCGTTATTAATCATTATTCACCCTAATGAGAGACTGTAGCTCCGCCTCCTCCTCTTCAGTGTATATCACAATACCTACATTTAGAGCGTTATTAATTATTATTCTCCCTAATGAGAGACTGTAGCTCCGCCTCCTCAGTGTATATCACAATACCTACATTTAGAGTGTTATTAATTATTATTCACCCTAATGAGAGACTGTAGCTCCGCCTCCTCAGTGTATATCACAATACCTACATTTAGAGTGTTATTAATTATTATTCACCCTAATGAGAGACTGTAGCTCCGCCTCCTCAGTGTATATTACAATACCTACATTTAGAGCGTTATTAATTATTATTCTCCCTAATGAGAGACTGTAGCTCCGCCTCCTCAGTGTATATCACAATACCTACATTTAGAGTGTTATTAATTATTATTCACCCTAATGAGAGACTGTAGCTCCGCCTCCTCAGTGTATATTACAATACCTACATTTAGAGCGTTATTAATATTCACCCTAATGAGAGACTGTAGCTCCGCCTCCTCAGTGTATATCACAATACCTACATTTAGAGTGTTATTAATTATTATTCACCCTAATGAGAGACTGTAGCTCCACCTCCTCAGTGTATATCACAATACCTACATTTAGAGTGTTATTAATTATTATTCACCCTAATGAGAGACTGTAGCTCCGCCTCCTCAGTGTATATCACAATACCTACATTTAGAGCGTTATTAATATTCACCCTAATGAGAGACTGTAGCTCCGCCTCCTCAGTGTATATCACAATACCTACATTTAGAGCGTTATTAATCATTATTCACCCTAATGAGAGACTGTAGCTCCGCCTCCTCCTCTTCAGTGTATATCACAATACCTACATTTAGAGCGTTATTAATATTCACCCTAATGAGAGACTGTAGCTCCGCCTCCTCAGTGTATATCACAATACCTACATTTAGAGCGTTATTAATTATTATTCACCCTAATGAGAGACTGTAGCTCCGCCTCCTCAGTGTATATCACAATACCTACATTTAGAGTGGTATTAATTATTATTCACCCTAATGAGAGACTGTAGCTCCGCCTCCTCAGTGTATATAACAATACCTACATTTAGAGTTATTAATATTTACCCTAATGAGAGACTGTAGCTCCGCCTCCTCAGTGTATATCACAATACCTACATTTAGAACGTTATTAATATTCACCCTAATGAGAGACTGTAGCTCCGCCTCCTCAGTGTATATCACAATACCTACATTTAGAGCGTTATTAATTATTATTCACCCTAATGAGAGACTGTAGCTCCGCCTCCTCAGTGTATATCACAATACCTACATTTAGAGTTATTAATATTTACCCTAATGAGAGACTGTAGCTCTACCTCCTCAGTGTATATCACAATACCTACATTTAGAGCGTTATTAATATTCACCCTAATGAGAGACTGTAGCTCCGCCTCCTCAGTGTATACCACAATACCTACATTTAGAGTGCATTTGCCCTCTCTCTCTCGCTCAGGTGTGAGTGGTCAGGCTAATTTCCGCTCAGCGATGAAGTCTCGGTCTCCGGTTGAGGACACCGGGGGTCCATGGTTACGACATCACAGTGGTGGGTGTTAGAGTGGATCAGTGTGAATCTGCTGAGACTTCAACAGGCCTTTAAAACTCATCAGAGGAGAAATGAAGACAGGACCCGTCCAGAGTCCGGTCAGACTGAAATCTGATCAGTGATAACACCTGAAAAACACATTTCAACTTTCCACCCCTCAAACCTCTCTCTCTCTACCTCTCTTTCTCTCTCTACCTCTCTCTCTCTCTCTACCTCTCTCTACCTCTCTCTACCTCTCTCTCTCTACCTCTCTCTCTCTCTCTCTCTCTCTCTCTTTCTCTCTCTACCTCTCTCTCTCTCTCTACCTCTCTCTACCTCTCTCTACCTCTCTCTCTCTCTCTCTCTCTCTCTCTCTCTCTCTCTCTCTACCTCTCTCTCTCTATCTCTCTCTCTACCTCTCTCTCTCTACCTCTCTCTCTCTATCTCTCTCTCTCTCTCTCTCTCTCGCTCTCTCTCTCTCTCACACACACACACACACACACACTATTTAAACATCTTTACACATGGGTCTGATCTCCATCTGATCAACACCGAGAGATGGAGGAAATCTAACTAAACTCACACACACAGCCTGTCTAGTCCCTGTAGAGAGGAAGAAGTACTGCCAATAGAATAGGACCATCTGGAGCAGAGGGCTCAACATCATTAGCCTATCAGCACCATCCTGCCTAACGCTGCCAGGCCTGAGTTAGAGGGGTCAGCAGTTGAAGAACTGTGTTATACGCTTCGGATGAGTCCGGGAGTAATCCTCTTGCGGCTGAATGCAATCAAATCCTCACAGCAATCCTCAGAAAGAGGAGAGGTTCTTCCTCCATGGACAGTAGAGACACAGTCACTCCAACAAAAGCAGGAGAAACTGTTTGTAATACCCTACATTTCAGAGGAAATGGTGCCACGAGTAGGTGTCCCAATACTTTTGTCAATTGTTAGGTTTGAGTTCCAGCTTCACAAACCCGGTTAAGATGTCTCAGCCGGGCTAACCCCCAGGTTTGTGCATACGGCAGTGAGACATGTAGGTCAAACAGTCAAGGAACAGCCGAGGAACAGCTTAGAGAAGCAGAAAGAGCAGATTTGAGAGCAGCGCTGTCGTCACTCTCCCCAGCCTCGCCGCTCCCACAGACTCCGTGCTCACTGCAGCGACGCTGATCTTGTTTTCTTGATCTGCACCGTCTGATTTATTTCCTCTGAAAAGATGTTTTATCCACATATCTGTTAAGCAATTGACTTCAAAAAACGTCACGAGAAAAAAAAAAAAAGTGACCTAAAAAGTTCTGGTGACATCCATCCACCTCCATCAGCATCTCAGCCCTGAGAGCCTGCAACGATCTGACAGATTAGATGTGCAACACATGTCGCTATGGCGATGTGTCTCAGTAAAGCGTGATCCACCATCTGAGACAAGAAACCCACTATGGTTAGATCAAAGGAAGCCTGAAATTAGGCCAAGCTAGATTTCATCCTTTGTGAGAACCCAGGAAGTGTCACCTTAGCTGAACAACCACAGCTCTGAACCTTTAACCGTCTTCTTCTACTGGCTGATACACACACACACACACACACACACACACACACACACACACACACACTGCTGATCACTGCTGATCTGCCAATAGAATAGGACTGTCTGGAGCTCAACATCATGACCCTATCAGCATCATGCTGCCTAATGCTGCCAGGCGTGGGCTAGAGACGTATAATAAAGCCCCCCAGCATTGAGGAGCTGTGGAGCAGTGGAAGATTAACTGTGTTCTCTGGAATGATGGATGGTGGTGGAGCTCCATCCAGTACTTTTGGGATGAGTTGGGGAGTTGGTTGGGGATGATGAGGTGGGGTGGTGGTGATCATCATCATCCTCCAACATCCTGACCTCACTAATGCTCTTGTCGCTGGATGCAATCAAATCCTCAATGCAATGCTCCAGCTCCAAAGTCTTCTTCTCTGGACAGTAGAGACAGTTACTCCAACAAAAGCAGGATCAGCTCTTTTAATAACCTTGATTTTAGAAGAAGCAGTGAATGAGCAGGTGTCCCAATACTTTTGTCCATGTAGTGTGTTTTAGCCACATGAGGCACAAGCTAATATGTTAGTCCAACAAGCAACAACCTTTTACAGTTTTACAGGTAGACACTCTCACTGACCACTGACTTTATGTTTATATGGGTTTATTCTAATGTTATATAGAGTTAATTACAGGTAGACACTCTCACTGACCACTGACTTTGTTTATTTGGTTTTATTTTAATGTTATATAGAGTTAATTACAGGTAGACACTCTCACTGACCACTGACTTTGTTTATTTGGTTTTATTTTAATGTTATATAGAGTTAATTACAGGTAGACACAGTCACTGACCACTGGCTTTATGTTTATAAGGGTTTATTCTAATGTTATATAGAGTTAATTACAGGTAGACACTCTCACTGACCACTGACTTTGTTTATTTGGTTTTATTTTAATGTTATATAGAGTTAATTACAGGTAGACACTCTCACTGACCACTGACTTTATGTTTATTTGGGTTTATTCTAATGTTATATAGAGTTAATTACAGGTAGACACTCTCACTGACCACTGACTTTGTTTATTTGGTTTTATTTTAATGTTATATAGAGTTAATTACAGGTAGACACTCTCACTGACCACTGACTTTATGTTTATTTGGGTTTATTCTAATGTTATATAGAGTTAATTACAGGTAGACACTCTCACTGACCACTGACTTTGTTTATTTGGTTTTATTTTAATGTTATATAGAGTTAATTACAGGTAGACACTCTCACTGACCACTGACTTTATGTTTATTTGGGTTTATTCTAATGTTATATAGAGTTAATTACAGGTAGACACTCTCACTGACCACTGACTTTATGTTTATTTGGGTTTATTCTAATGTTATATAGAGTTAATTACAGGTAGACACTCTCACTGACCACTGATTTTTTTTATGTGAGTTTATTATAATGTTATATAGAGTTAATTACAGGTAGACACTCACTGACCACTGACTTTGTTTATTTGGGTTTATTATAATGTTATATAGAGTTAATTACAGGTAGACACTCTCACTGACCACTCACTTTGTTTATTTGGTTTTATTTTAATGTTATATAGAGTTAATTACAGGTAGACACTCTCACTGACCACTGACTTTATGTTTATTTGGGTTTATTCTAATGTTATATAGAGTTAATTACAGGTAGACACTCTCACTGACCACTGACTTTATGTTTATTTGGGTTTATTCTAATGTTATATAGAGTTAATTACAGGTAGACACTCTCACTGACCACTGATTTTTTTTATGTGAGTTTATTCTAATGTTATATAGAGTTAATTACAGGTAGACACTCACTGACCACTGACTTTGTTTATTTGGGTTTATTATAATGTTATTTAGAGTTAATTACAGGTAGACACTCTCACTGGCCGCTGAATGGAATAGCGACTAGTCTAAGTGGACTGACTGGGTCTAATAATTCACATATATAAAAGGAAAGCAGCCGGATGATCATCAGAAAAAAAAAGAATAACTTCTGATTTTAATGGATTTTTATGATCCGTCTGCTGGGCTATTTCTGAGTGTATAAATAATCAATGACTCAAAGCAGCCAGTAACACACACACACACACACACACACACACACACAGAGAAAACAGGAAGAGGAAAATAGATACACAGGCTGATGGAGAGCATGATAAACACGACTCTACTGCAGCGATGCAAAATGCTCTCCACCTGCTTAGTGTTTCTGTCTGAGGCAAACTGGACAAACAACCAACGCAGGCCAGACTCCAGATCCACCACCACCATCCACCTAACCTGCTACTGCACTGCTTTCTGGACAACAGTGAGTCACACAGTGCCAGAAACCACATAAGCAAATGTATTAGATATCAATAAACATGAAGAAACGCATACACTGCATGGACAAAAGTATTGGGACACTTGCTCATTCACTGTTTCTTCTGAAATCAAGAGTATTGAAAAGAGCTGATTAATAAACTGCCTCTACTGTCCAGAGAAGAAGACTTTCTACTAGATTGTGGAGGAGGAGCATTGCTGTGAGGATTTGATTGCATTCAGCAACAAGAGCATTAGTAAGGGCAGGATGACCAGCATGACAAGCAGCAGCAAGCTGACTGTCTCTCTCTCTCTGTCTCTCCCCCTCTCTCTCTCTTTCTATCTCTCTCTCTCTCTCTCTCTCTCTCTCTCTCCCTGTCTCTCTCTCCTTTTATGTCTCTCTCTCTCTTTCTCCCTTTCTTTTCCTCTCTCTCTCTCTCTCTCTCTCTCTCTCTCTCTCTCTCTCTGTCTCTCTATGTCTCTCTCTCTCTGTCTCTCTATGTCTCTCTCTCTCTCTGTCTCTCTCTCTCTCTCTCTCTCTCTCTCTCTCTCTCTCTCTCTTCCTATCTCTCTCTCTCTCTCTCTCTTCCTATCTCTATGTCTCTCTCTCTCTTCCTACCTCTCTCTCTCTCTCTCTCTCTCTCTCTTCCTATCTCTATGTCTCTCTCTATCTCTCTCTCTCTCTCTCTCTCTCTGTGTAAATTTAACAATCTGCTCTGTATTTTTGGCAGAAAGCTCCAGTTCAGTTATCACACACCCTCAACACAGTCTGACACACACACACACACACACACACACACACACACACACACACACACACACACACACACAGAGAGAGAGAGAGAAAACACATGGCTGTAAACTCACAGAGGAGGACAAACCATTAACAGACACCAGAACCACATGTTTGAAAAGGCAAATCTCTACTTTTACACCATCGGCTTATTTACATACTCATTTGCATTTCGAGCCATGTACAGAAATACACACACACACACACCCACACACACACCCACACACACCCACACACACACTCTCTCACTGATAATTAGCCTCGTTAAACATGTTGAATAATGAATGCACCACCCCGTAACCGGACACTGCACTGTCCTGCACTCTCTACTGTACTGATCACGGGGTCAGTGTGCTCACCTTGAGGGAACAGTGACCAGACAGGATCATTTAACACACACACACACACACAAACACACACACACACACACACACAAACACACACACACACACACACACACACACACACACACACACACACAGCAGAATGGTGGAAACCACAGAACCAAAATGATTCAATTCAATTATGATTCTTTAGGAAATGATTCAGTGTTGATCTCAGTTGTTACTGTGATTCAATTCGGTTCCAGTTCTTCTAGACCACGGTTCTCAAAGTGCTGTCCAGAGAACCCCAGGCATCCATGACATACAGTCTGTGGTTTTATTCATTTATTAGGTTCCTCTCAGTAAAACTTCCCCGTCCACTTAGGGAGGTTCTCCATTCGAGTCTTGGTTCCTCTCAGTGGTTCCGTTACATGTTCTTAGGGAGGTTCTCCATTCGAGTCTTGGTTCCTCTCAGTGGTTCCGTTACATGTTCTTAGGGAGGTTCTCCATTCGAGTCTTGGTTCCTCTCAGTGGTTCCGTTACATGTTCTTAGGGAGGTTCTCCATTCGAGTCTTGGTTCCTCTCAGTGGTTCCGTTACATGTTCTTAGGAGGTTCTCCATTCGAGTCTTGGTCCTCTCAGTGGTTCCGTTACATGTTCTTAGGGAGTTTCTCCATTCGAGTCTTGATTCCTCTCAGTGGTTCCGTTACATGTTCTTAGGGAGGTTCTCCATTTGAATCTTGCTTCCTCTCAGAAGTTTCTTCACATGCTCTTAGGGAGGTTCTCCATTTGAGTCTCGGTTCCTCACAGTAACTCTTCCTCATCCTCTAAGGGAGGTTCTCCATTTGAGTCTTGGTTCCTCTCAGTGGTTCTTCCTCGTGTTCTTAGGTAGGTTCTTTTGAGTCTTGGTTCCTCTCAGTGGTTCCTTCTCATGTTCTTAGGGAGGTTCTCCATTTGAGTCTTGGTTCCTCTCAGTGGTTCTTCCTCATGTTCTTACAGAGGTTCTCCATTTGAGTCTTGGTTTCTCTCAGACATTGCTTCTCATGCTCTTAGGGAGGTTCTCCATTCGAGTCTTGGTTCCTCACAGGGGTTCTTTCTCGTTTTCTTAGGGAGGTTCTCCATTTCGCGTCTTGCTTTCTCTTAATGGTTCTTGGATGTTCTCCATGTGAGTGCTGCTTTTCCCCGTGGTTCTTCCTCATACTCTTAAGGAGCTTCTATGACACACTCCTTTTTGGTTCCTCAGTGGTTCTTCTTCAGGCTCCTACCGAGCTCTTTTCTCTCTCGAGAGCCACCGCGTCATCTAGTCATGCTGCCCTGACAGCTGTCAGACAACATCTGCTGTGAAATCTATCGTCACTGTCACGCAAACACCTGTATCTCTACTGGAAGAGGAAAGCACTGCTTATCCTTCAATGGAAGTCAGTGGGAGAAGACTCCAGGTCATTTTCTATTGGTCTGTTCATCATGGAATTCTGATACAGCGCAAAGAACAACTGCCAAAAGTGGAATTCAGCAAAAATGGAGATACGAGATAACTGCATGAACAGAACGGCTCTGTGACAGAATGGAGCAGGTTAGAGGGGAAATGAATGGACTGGAGGAGGAGGAATCAGAACGGAATCCACTGTCAGAAGAACAAGATATATAAGAAGCGTTTAGAGGTTCTTCAGTCTGAAACTCAACAGTTAACATGAAGAACCCCCCCCCACCCCACCCAATGTTCCACCAGCATCTTGTTATTTCAACTGTGTAGAATAGAGATGAACAAAATGGAATAGAATAGAGATGAATGGAATAGAATAAAATGGAACAGAATGAAACAGAATGGAACAGAATAGAATAGAACAGAACTGAATAGAACAGAATGAAACATAATGGAATGAAACAGAACAGAATGGAACAGAATAGAATAGAATAGAACAGAATGGAATAGAATAGAATAGAACAGAACAAAATAGAATAGAACAAAATGGAACAGAATAGAATTGAAGAGTAAAGTATTATGGTCTCGTTACTGACTTTGTCTCTGTCTTTGAATTGTCAGTCTATTCAAACTAGCTGAGGTTTTTCTTCAGTAAACAGTGAAGCTCATTTGTAAGTCATTCTGAAGAAGAACGTCTGCTAAATGACGTAAATGTAAATGTAAACAGAACAGAACAGAATTGAACAGAACAGAAAAGAATTGAACAGAACAGAATTGAATAGAACAGAACAGAATTGAATAGAACAGAACAGAATTGAACAGAACTGAATAGAACAGAACAGAACTTAATTCAATAGAACAGAACAGAACAGAACTTAATTGAATAGAACAGGATTAACAGAACAGAACAGGATTGAATAGAACAGAACAGAATTGAATAGAACAGAACAGAACAGAACAGAACAAAACTTAATTGAATGGAACAAGATTAAAAAGAATAGAACAGAACAGAACAGAATTGAATAGAACAGAACAGAACAGAACAGAATAGAATAGAACAGAACAGAACAGAATTGAATAGAACAGAATTGAATAGAACAGAATTGAATAGAACAGAATTGAATAGAACAGAACAGAATTGAATAGAACAGAACAGAATTGAACAGAACTGAACAGAACTTAATTGAATAGAACAGGATTAAATATAACAGAACAGAACAGAACAGAATTGAACAGAACAGAAAAGAATTGAACAGAACAGAATTGAATAGAACAGAACAGAATTGAATAGAATTGAATTGAATAGGACAGAAGAGAACAGAACAGAATTGAATAGAACAGAACAGAACAGAACAGAAGAGAACAGAACAGAACAGAACAGAATAGAATAGAATTGAATAGAACAGGATTGAATTGAACAGAACAGAACAGAATTGAATATAACAGAATAGAACAGAACAGAATAGAACAGAATTGAATATAACAGAATAGAACAGAACAGAACAGAACACAACAGAAATGAATAGAACAAAATAGAACAGAATTTAATAGAACACAACACAACAGAATTGAATAGAACAGGATTGAATTGAACAGAACAGAATAGAATAGAATTGAATAGAACAGGATTGAATTGAACAGAACAGAATAAAATAGAATTGAATAGAACAGGATTGAATTGAACAGAACAGAACAGAACTGAATAGAACATAATAGAACAGAATAGAACAGAACAGAACAGAAATGAATAGAACAAAATAGAACAGAATTGAATAGAACAGAATAGAACAGAACAGAATTGAATAGAACAGAACAGAACAGAACAGAACAGAAATGAATAGAACAAAATAGAACAGAATTGAATAGAACAGAACAGAACAGAATTGATTAGAACAGAACACAACAGAACAGAATTGAACAGAACAGAAAAGAATTGAACAGAACAGAATTGAATAGAACAGAACAGAATTGAATAGAATTGAATTGAATAGGACAGAAGAGAACAGAACAGAATTGAACAGAACAGAACAGAACAGAATAGAATTGAATAGAACAGGATTGAATTGAACAGAACAGAACAGAATTGAATATAACAGAATAGAACAGAACAGAATAGAACAGAATTGAATATAACAGAATAGAACAGAACAGAACAGAACACAACAGAAATGAATAGAACAAAATAGAACAGAATTGAATAGAACAGAACACAACAGAATTGAACAGAACAGAACAGAACAGAACAGAACAGAACAGAATAGAATAGAACAGAACAGAATAGAATAGAATTGAATAGAACAGGATTGAATTGAACAGAACAGAACAGAACTGAATAGAACAT
>NC_132892.1:32643975-32648975 GCF_030463535.1 Salminus brasiliensis
TACTCTCTCACTCACTCACTCACTACTCTCTCTCACACTCTCTCTCTCTCTCTCTCACTCACTACTCTCTCTCTCTCTCTCTCTCTCACTCACTACTCTCTCTCACTCACTCTCTCTCACTCACTCACTACTCTCTCTCACACTCTCTCTCTCTCTCTCTCTCTCTCTCTCACTCCTACTCTCTCTCACTCACTCTCTCTCTCTCTCTCACTCACTACTCTCTCTCTCTCTCTCTCTCTCTCTCTCACTCACTACTCTCTCTCACTCACTCTCTCTCACTCACTCACTACTCTCTCTCTCACTCACTCACTCACTACTCTCTCTCACACTCTCTCTCTCTCACTCACTCTCTCTAACTCACTCACTACTCTCTCTCTCTCACTCACTCACTCACTACTCTCTCTCTCTCACTCTCTCTAACTCTCTCACTCACTCACTCACTACTCTCTCTCTCTCTACTCTCTCTAACTCTCTCACTCACTCACTCACTCACTACTCTCTCTCTACTCTCTCTAACTCTCTCACTCACTCACTCACTACTCTCTCTCTCTCACTCACTCTCTCTCACTCACTCACTACTCTCTCTCTCTCACTCACTCACTCACTACTCTCTCTCACACTCTCTCTCTCACACTCTCTCTCACTCACTCTCTCTCACTCACTCACTACTCTCTCTCTCTCACTCACTCACTCACTACTCTCTCTCTACTCTCTCTAACTCACTCACTCACTCACTACTCTCTCTCTCTCTCTCTCTCTCTCTCTCTCTGTCTCTCTCTGTCTCTCTCTCTGTCTCTCTCTCTCTCTCTGTCTCTCTCTCTCTCTCTCTCTCTCTCTCTCTCTCTCTCTCTCTCTCACTCTGGGAGATGTTGTGCTGCAGTGTGTTCAGCGGTCGGACGTCAGTGAGAGCAGCAGCAGCAGCAGCCTGCCCTGATAGACCCGGACTGACCATGATGGACCCGGACTGACCCTGATGGACCCGGACCCGGACTGACCTTGATGTACCCGGACTGACCCTGATGGACCCGGACTGACCCTGATGTACCTGGACTGACCCTAATGGACCCGGACTGACCCTGAAAGACCCAGACTGACCCTGATGGACCCAGACTGATGGACCCGGACTGACCCTGATGGACCCGGACTGACCCTGAAAGACCCAGACTGACCCTGATGGACCCAGACTGATGGACCCGGACAGACCCTGATGGACCCAGACTGATGGACCCGGACTGACCCTGATGGACCCGGACTGACCCTGAAAGACCCGGACTGACCCTGATGGACCCGGACTGATGGACCCGGACTGACCCTGAAAGACCCGGACTGACCCTGATGGACCCGGACTGACCATGATGGACCCGGACTGACCCTGATGGACCCGGACTGATGGACCCGGACTGACCCTGATGGACCCGGACTGACCCTGAAAGACCCAGACTGACCCTGATGGACCCAGACTGATGGACCCGGACAGACCCTGATGGACCCAGACTGATGGACCCGGACTGACCCTGATGGACCCGGACTGACCCTGAAAGACCCGGACTGACCCTGATGGACCCGGACTGATGGACCCGGACTGATGGACCCGGACTGACCCTGAAAGACCCGGACTGACCCTGATGGACCCGGACTGACCATGATGGACCCGGACTGACCCTGATGGACCCGGACTGATGGACTGACCCTGAGGAGAAGCTTTGTGCCCGAACTCAATAACAGCTCTGAACAAAGGAAGCTGAGCTGAATGGCGCTGGATTGAGAGAGGCTCCACTCTCTGTGTCAGTGACTCTCGCACGCCCTCCTCCACCCCCATCTGTCCTTGAAGCTGTCTTACACTCGATTGGTCCAGAGCTGATCCACGTCACCCCCCCCGTCCCCCGTCACCCGTCCCCCGTCCCCCGTCCCCCGTCCCTCTCCCCTCAGTCCTGAGTCACGCCAAGCAGCGAAACCCAACCACCCACTCATTCACTGATACAGCTCCGTGCTAAAGTTTGGGCACCCCCGTTCAAATGAGGTGCTGTTGATGTTCCACCTGATTAATGCCATTAGAAGACCCTGACTCTGAACGGGCGTGTTACCGCTGAGTGGACAAAAGTATTGGGACACCTGCTTATGCATTGCTTCTTCTGAAATGAATCATATTAAAGAGCTGATCCTGCTTCATTGGAGTAACTGTCTCTTTTGTCTCTAGCAGAGCATTGCTGTGAGGATTTGATTGCATTCAGACACAAGAGCGTTGCTAGTGAGGTCAGGATGTTGGATGACGATCACCACCCCACCTCATCACCCCCCCAACTCCCCACCTCATCCAAAAGTCCTGGAACCCGAATCACTCAGAGACATTCACTGATACGGTTTTGTACAAAAGTTTGGACACCCCGGTCTTGATGTCTTGATGTTCTTGACCCTTTAACCCTTTAAGGTTTGAGGTTTTCACTAGGTTCTACCCACCCCCACACACACACAACATTACCCCATAATCCCTGTTCATGTGAACTCCCCCTCTCACTAGCTATGCCCCCAACACTAGGAGGGTGAAGCCTAGCCCACGTCATCTCAGCCATCTCAGCGTGGCTCCCCAGCTCCGATACAACGGCTAGCAGACGCCGGTGCTGACCCCGGTGCTGGAACAAGGCCAGTTGTGCGCTCTCGGACTCCTTGGGCTGCTGATGGCCAACAGCATGACCTGGCATTTGAACCTGGAAGGTCTGAGGTTTGAGGGTGGACCTAATAGCCCCACTGGTGACCATTTGGGAACTTCCAGAAGAAACTGGTCTGGACTGGACTGCTTAACCAGTGAGGTTCGGCTGCTTCCAACCAAATCCAATCCTGATTTAGCATGTAGGCCTTCTCTGAGACCTCTGAGATAACGGTCATGTGACCACACGTGTGACATAGGCTTCACCTGATTCCTATCCAGTCCAGTGAGTTCCAGCAGGTGTCAAAAAGAAAAGTTCTGCAGACTCCCCCCTATCACCCCCCCCTTCCCCCCTAGACGTACTAATCCTATCTGAAGGGGTGTCTGAACACCTTCAGCGTCTCACTGTGGGCTCGGATACCTGGCGTCTGGCAGGTTGTCGTGTAGACAGCAGCAGATGTCGTGTGTTTGAGGGCTTTTCAGGTGTTTCAGAAGTTCTGATCCAGTAACGGCGCACTGAGGGGTGGTAAAAACGGCGGGGGACATCACTGAAAGGTAAAGTTTCAACATCTTCTGTCGCCAAATCCACCCAAACCTGTCAGAGCCTTGTCAAAGGCAGTGTCGGGACAGGCTGCTACACACACACACACACTTACACACACACACACACACACACACACACACACACACACACATACACTCAATTACACACATCAGCACATGCACAAAGCCTGTCAATGTAATAGGATAACAAGCCACAGACTGGCACTCAGAGAAGGGCTTGGAGTGAATAAGACTGGAGAAAGGTGGCAGAACCGGTTCTCTGGAGCGATACCACATGAGAACCCCCTAGAAGAACCTTTCAGTGGTCGGTTCTGCAGAGAATCACATACGTAAGTTAAATGTGTGAGAACCGTACCATGGCTGTATTATTGCTATACGACATCTAAACAGTGTCCAAATGTTTGTGGACACCCCTGCTGCACCCATTTCTGACACTCACACGGCTTGTCTAGTCCCTGTAGAGAAGTACTGCCAATAGAATAGGACTCCCTGGAGGCGTGGCTAGGGGGGCAGGATAAAGCCCCCCAGCATTGAGGAGCTGTGGAGCAGTGGAAGACTAACTGTGCTCTCTGGAATGATGGGTGTTTGAGGAGTTGTCGCGCTTGCCGCTGAATGCAATCAAATCCTCACAGCAATGCTCCAGCTCCAAAATCTAGTAGAAAGTCTTCTTCTCTGGACAGTAGAGACAGTTACTCCAACAAAAGCAGGATCAGCTCTTTTATAAGACCCTTGATTTCAGAGGAAGCAGTGAATGAGCAGGCGTCCCAATACTTTTGTCTATGTAGTGTTTGTGAAGGTTCTTCCAACTTCATCACACGTCTCAGAGTTTTAGGGAACCCAAAGTGGCTCTTCTATGACATACATCTAAGAAGCCTTTTTCGCACCTTTTATTTTAACAAGGGGGTGTTTCTAATAAAGTGGCCAGTGAGTGCACAGTGATGCTAATGAGGAAAATCGTTGGTTCTCTAAGGGTTTAAAGGTTTAATGTTCCGGTTCTACACAAGTCAAATAACCTTTGTGGCACCTTTGTTTTTAAGAGGGTGTTTCTAATAAAGTGGCCAGTGAGTGTGCAGATAGTTGGTGAGTGTTCTTTTATGTTCTTGGGTTCCTTGAACGATGCCATTGAAGAACCCTGTAGCTCTCCAAAGGTTAAAAGGTGTGAAGGTTCTCCACTGGTTTCTAAGTTCTGCCTAAACCCTTCTTAAACCAGGTAGGAAGGGTTCCTCAGACCTCAGATCTCGTTTACAACATTTAACAAGCTGCAGGAAGGAGTTCAGGGAACCGAATGTGGTTCTTTTAAGACATTGAGCAATTAAGTGCTGTTGGATTCCTTGTTTTTTTTAAGTGTACACACCGTTGCTATGGTAACTAAACTGAAAACCCTGTTTCGGTGTGAGGAGGTGACGTAGTTTAGTGTATGCAGCGAAAACTGCAACAATATAGAAATGTGGGAAATATGTAAAACCCTCGGACTGAGCAGATCCTGCATCACATGGAGGTCAGGGTCAGGTCAGTGGCGAGGATCTGGTGAGAAAGGACGCCAGCTCAGTAGAAGAGGAAAGGATGTGGTGAGGAACTCAGCTTCCCGCTGAGCGTATCTGGGTCATCTTTAACCTCGGTTAACCTCGTTCGCTCGCTTGCTCGCTCGCTCGTCACCTTTGGAGGAAAGGTGTCAGAGGAACGCTGGAGGTCAGGATGTGGTCATGACCTTCTGAAGGAAACTGTTCCTCACTCAACGAGAACCCTGGATACTCGATGCTCACTGTCAGGAGTTATTCCACTGTAGAAATGT
>NC_132892.1:32653975-32763975 GCF_030463535.1 Salminus brasiliensis
TCTAATGTGAAACACTAAAGTTATGTTTGTATCCAGAATACATTTCTAATAGAATTTCATATCCAGAATGAATTCTAATAAAAATAACATCCAGAATGAAATTGTAATACATTTTCATATCTATATTGAATTTCTGAAAAAAAATAAAATTAAATAAAAGGAAGTTCCGATCAAATGTATATCCAGAATACATTTCTTAAACAATATATGAATATATATTATCTTAATTCTGGATATTATAACTTATATATAAAAGAATGTAATGTCTTACAAATATATATTAATTCTGGATATAATTATTTAATGAACAATAAATTCTGGATATACATATTTTGGATTGCTCAAATTCATATTCATAATGACATTTTGTATGAAATAAATAATAAAATAGTTTGTATCCTGAATTAATTTCTAATTAAAATCATATCCAGAAATAAATTCAAATCAATTTTATTTAGAAAGAATTTCTGATAAAGAACAATATGTATATACAGAATTGTACATATATATTCATTCTGGAATTATTTTTTTACCTTGATCAAATTCATCCCGGACTACCCAGCATTAATTTCTGATAATAAAAAAAAATCTGGATATGACTTTTTTTTTATTAGAAATTTAATTTTGGATTTGGCTATTCTTGATATTGTTTAAATTCTCAATTTAATACAAGAATAAAGTTCATATCCAGAATAAATATGAATTATGAGTATCCTCTCAGCCTGGACCCTCAGTCTACACGGACCCCAACCATGAAAATAACCACATTCATTTAGAATCACTCAAACACTCGTCCCGAACAAAGAAGAAAAATAATAATAAACAGCATAAAGTTCCAAGATTATCTAGCGCTCTACTTCAGCCCCTACAGTACATGATCTACAGTCAGATAGGTGAAGGGAATTGTATTAGTTCAGTCATTTCTGCTTTTTTAGGATATCGTCGCTGTCCTGCAAAAACCTTGTATCTCCACTATTGCTGTTTTTTAATTAGTTCTCTCCATAATGTGAATCTGTCAGTTTTACTTTATACTATATCAGAATTTCATGAACCAATAGAAACGCTCCAAAATGACTCAGAAGAACTCTTTCTACATTGACTTTCACTGAAAGTTCAAAGAGTTTCTTCTCCTTCATTTTTACTTTTACATTAGTTCACATGTTGGAAGTTACGGGGTGGTTTATTGTTGAATTCTTATTATTTTGGTATTTTGTTACCAGATTTACAGCAGAATGCAGATACATTAAGGATTTCAGTGACGCGACGACCAAGAGACAGTCAAACAGCATCTCTGTACTGAAAACTGCTGGGTTTTATTATACTATATTATTTATTACTATAAAAGTGGAGAACATGGTCAGTTGTTCTCCTCCAGCTAGTTTTATGTATGTAGGCTTTTATCTGCTGGTGTCGGTTCCCTCAACATATCAGACCAAATCACAACCTACAATGTTAAAAGAGATCTAAACTAAATGATATCCTAAATGAATTTGTGGCCAAATTCAGATCATAATGAAATTTTAACAAAATATAGTTTATGTAAATGAATTCCTAATAAAATTGATGTCCTGAATAAATTTCTGATATGAATTGTATCCAGAATGAATTCTGAATTAAAATGATTTCCTGAATAAATTTTTGCAATGATTTTTAATGATTTTAATGATTAATGATTTGTATGCAGGAATACATTTCTAACTAAATTCATAACTCGTATGAATTTCTAATTAACATTGCATCCCGAATGAATTTCTAACAAAATGCATAAATACTATACATTTCTGATCAAATTTGTATCCAGAATGAATTTTCTAATAAAATTCAGAACTTTTTATAATGAACTACTTCTATACATTTCTAAAACAAAAAACGTATCCGGAATGAATTTCTAATTAAATTGACGTCCTGATAAATTTCTGGTACAACCTGTATCCTGAATAAATTTTTTATTAAATGTATAACTAGTATGAATTTCTAAAAACTATTTGTATCCAGAATAAATTTCCAATTAAAATCATAACTTCTATAAATTTTTTAAACAAAAAATGTTCCGGAATGAATTTCTAATTAAACTGACATCCTGATAAATTTCTAGTTGAATCTGTATTCTGAATTAATTTTTTAATTAAATGCATAACAAGTATGAATTTCTAAAAAGTATCTGTATCTAGAATTCATTTCTAATTAAATTCATAACTTGTATGGATTTCTGATATAATCTGTATCCAGAATGAATTTTTAATTACATTAATCAATTGTACGAATATATAAAAAAAACTATCTAGAATTAATTTCTAATTAAATTCATAACTTGTATGAATTTTGACAAATAAAATTGTATCCAGAATGAAATGAACAACATTTGTATCCAGGATGAATTTGAAATTTGAGCAGTTTGAAAGTATGTTAAAAGAACTTCATCAGCTCATCACTGCTGGCATCAGGTGATGCAGGGAGACCGGACCAGTGGGTGGGAACTGGTAATGAACTGGTAATGAACTGGTAATGATTATTAAACTGGGAAAGAAGAAGTGCAGACTCAAACCTGCCTGGCGTGAAATAAATCAGACCTCTACCTGTGACTGATTACGGATTAGACAGGAACTATGTGAACAGTGTGGGGAACACTCCAGCTTTGTAATGGTTACAGTTGTGTTACTGGCTTCCTGAAGGACTTACAGGCCAGAAAACATGGAAAGTAAAAGCTCTGAAAGTGCAAGAAGACCAACAGATGTTCAGCAGGTCAACGGTTCGAGCACTGCTCGCTCTGACCATCCGTCCGTCCATCCGTCCATCTGTGATAGTCTGAAGTGTCCGAATGTGTTAATGCAGAGCTGTGAGACAGCTTAGCTTTGGCTGTACATGCTGAGAGTGTGTAGTGTAGTATAGTGTGGGTGTGTGTGTGTGTGTGTGTGTGTGTGTGTGTGTGTGTGAGATCTGGCACATTCTCTTCAGTTCCAGTCCAGCCCAGGTTGCAGCTCGGTTTTGGAAATTAGGTCATCATGGGAAGTAGTCAATCAAAGGTCAGAAGGTCAAACGTCCACAGCTCCTGCTCAGCTGACCACCCTGATGCCGAAATGTTTCCTCAGCTGCTCCAAGAACAGGAAGGTCAGGACTGTGTGAGGGACCAATCGGATCCCAGCTGGAACTAAACCCTGCGATGTGATTGGATCGGACAGAAAACATCATCAACAACAGCGGTCAGTGAGGGGAACTGCCCTCACTTATGGAGATTTAGATGGATGCACTATATGGACAAAAGTATTGGGACACCTGATCATTCATTAAAAAGAGCTGGTTCTGCTTTCGTTGGAGTAACTGTCTCTACTGTCCAGAGAAGAAGACGTTCTACTAAAGAGCATTGCTGTGAGGATTTGATAGCACATCTGTGTCAGCAATGGGAGGGGCTTAAACTGGCTGAAGGGGTGTCCAAAAACATATGGACGTATAGTGCATGTATAAAAAAGACGAGGGTAATCATGTGTGTGTGTGTGTGTGTGTGTGTGTGCTTACCTTGTAGAAGGCCAGTGGTCCCAGTTTGGCAGTCTCAGAGAGACAATGCAGCACTCCCTACAAACACAACAGCAAGCATGACGAGATGCCAGACGACAGGCATGGACAAAAGTTTGTGGACACTTGCTGCCATAACACCAGCACCTCGATTTTGCAACATTGCCATGAGGGAAATTTGACTGCATTCAGCCCCGAAAGCGAGATGCTGATGTTGGACGACTAGTTTTGGTGCTAGCGGATGGAGCCCACTCTAGCCCACACTGGTCAAGACCACCATATTCATCATTAGTGTAGGACACCCATCCTTGCAGTGACCAAACGCACACAGTGGTAGTGAGAAGTGGACTGGAAGCCATTGGATGAAGACCCTTGCTCAAGGGCCCAACAGCGGCCCGGGTATCGAACCCACAACCCATTTTTGACCAATCTTTTTTGGGATCCTACCGGAAGACTCACCCTGTACTCTCCTTTAGAGTTCATTAGTCTGGTCTTCAGCACATCCAGCGGCTGACAGAGGAAGGTAGCACAGCCTCCCTACAGAGGGCGCCAGAGAGAGAGACAGAGAGAGAACCATCATTCGCCTTCATTTTTTAAGAGTGGAGGTGTAATACACACACCCCACCACTAGAGGGGCTCTACTGCTTAATTCCCTCTCGTGTGTAGGTGTATCTGAGGCACGGGGACGGAGGGTTTCTGGACAGTCTCCGGTCCGATAAAGGAACACTCACAGCGATGAAGCTGGACAGGAAGTGCGTGAAAACATTGTCCCCCATCATCCCCGTCCCCAGGACGAGCTGCTTGGCCTGGTCGTAGCACGCCAGCTGCAGAGACAGAGACAGAGACATGTGGTCAGGGGTCCCGTCTTCTTCTCGCAGGTCCTCAATGGAGAAAAGCTCTGCTCAACACTGCACACGTCTCACCTGTCCCACAGTGACCAGGGCTCCTCGGCTGGACGCCATGGTGGCTCCAGAGAACAGCCTCCTCGTCCCCTCTGACAGAGAGACCAACCAACCAGCATCAGTTAGTTCAGTCATCTGGTTCAATTCCACTCAATTCTGTTGTTTTCTATTCAGTTCCACAAGGGACACCATTCTATTCTACACAATTCCTTTTCATTAACCTCCAGCCCACTCTATTCCACCAACCTCTATTCCATTAAACCCAATTCTATTCTGTTCTATTCAATTCCACTCCATTTCTGTTAATTAAACTCAACTTTATTCTGTTCTATTCCACTTTACTGATCTGTATACCATTCCAATCCATTCCACTATAATGAAATACATTTAATTAAAATAAAATTAATTAATTTTATTAGACTCCAATAAATTATTCAATTATTTTCTATTCTATTATACTCAATTCTATTCCAATAAAATACATAAAATAACACAAAACTCTACTATATTCCATTAAACTCTATTCCATTCATTCCATTAATCTACATTACACAAAACTCTATTCTGTCATTACACTACATTTCATTATTTTCCATTCTATTGCACTCAATTTCATTCCTTTAAACTTTATTCCATTTTATTAAACTCATTCAATTCTACTAAACATCACATCACATTCAACTCTACTCTATTCTATTCTACTAAACTTTATTACACCACATTCAATTTTAATCCATTCTACTAAACTTTATTACACCACATTCAACTCTACTCTACTCTATTCTACTAAACTTTATTACACCACATTCAACTCAATTCTATTCTACTAAACTTTATTACACCACATTCAACTCTACTCTACTCTATTCTACTAAACTTTATTACACCACATTCAACTCAATTCTATTCTACTAAACTTTATTACACCACATTCAACTCTACTCTACTCTATTCTACTAAACTTTATTACACCACATTCAACTCAATTCTATTCTACTAAACTTTATTACACCACATTCAACTCAATTCTATTCTACTAAACTTTATTACACCACATTCAACTCTACTCTATTCTACTAAACTTTATTACACCACATTCAACTCTACTCTATTCTACTAAACTTTATTACACCACATTCAACTCAATTCTATTCTACTAAACTTTATTACACCACATTCAACTCTACTCTATTCTACTAAACTTTATTACACCACATTCAACTCTATTCTACTAAACCTTATTACACCACATTCAACTCTACTCTACTCTATTCTACTAAACTTTATTACACCACATTCAACTCTATTCTACTAAACCTTATTACACCACATTCAACTCTACTCTACTCTATTCTACTAAACTTTATTACACCACATTCAACTCTATTCTACTAAACCTTATTACACCACATTCAACTCTACTCTATTCTATTCTACTAAACTTTATTACACCACATTCAACTCTACTCTATTCTATTCTACTAAACTTTATTACACCACATTCAACTTTACTCCATTCTACTAAACCTTATTACACCACATTCAACTCTATTCTACTAAACTTTATTACACCACATTCAACTCTACTCTATTCTACTAAACTTTATTACACCACATTCAACTCTACTCTATTCTATTATACTAAACTTTATTACACCACATTCAACTCTATTCTACTAAACTTTATTACACCACATTCAACTCTACTCTATTCTATTCTACTAAACTTTATTACACCACATTCAACTCTACTCTATTCTATTCTACTAAACTTTATTACACCACATTCAACTTTACTCCATTCTACTAAACCTTATTACACCACATTCAACTCTATTCTACTAAACTTTATTACACCACATTCAACTCTACTCTATTCTACTAAACTTTATTACACCACATTCAACTCTACTCTATTCTATTATACTAAACTTTATTACACCACATTCAACTCTATTCTACTAAACTTTATTACACCACATTCAACTCTACTCTATTCTACTAAACTTTATTACACCACATTCAACTCTACTCTATTCTATTATACTAAACTTTATTACACCACATTCAACTCTACTCTATTCTACTAAACCTTATTACACCACATTCAACTCTACTCTATTCTATTCTACTAAACTTTATTACACAAGGCTTGTTCTGAAAGTCCAGTGTAACACAGACACACTGTAGATCCATTCAGAGACCAAGAGCAGATGCACTCACCCTCTTGCCAGACCCTGAAGAGCCCATCCAGCGCATGCTTGTAGCTGAAGAAAACGAGATCTGCGTTAATTTACACGTTAATTCAGTTCTGTTTCTTACAGCGTTTACTGCCTCGGCCAGGCAACTCTACACCGAGGTTTCGTGATTTTTTTGTAAACCCAGTAGCTCAATCTGGAACCAGGCTGCAGCTCCTCATGCTGTACGTCTAACTGGTTCATACACTTCAACCTTTCCATCACTTTTCCATGAAAATATTTTTCCCGTAATTCGTTTACGCATATTTTTAGTTCACGCTAGTAGCTAAAAGACCGTCCAGGCTAGCTAGTTAACAACATAATGCATGGTCATGATACCATGGTCATATAAAAAACAGGCAGCGATTGGTCATGTGAAACATTCTGCTACAATAAAAGTTTGTTTTATATGATTCTATATATATATATATATATATATATATATATATATATATATATATATATATATATATATATATATATAAAATGACGACAGAAGCTCATTACAATATTTTCTATTTCTTTTAAGTACTTTTTTTCAATTTGGTTATTTATAAGTACTGGATTTATTTTCCATGACTTTCCAGGTTTTCCAGGACCTGTACGGGTCACTCTGGTCTCACCTGCTGTAAGTCTGGCACTACGAGCGGTGAACAGTGCTCATGTCTGCGCTACCGCCCGGCTCTCCCTTTTTTAAGCTAGGCTGCTATAGCGAGGCCTGCCAGAGTGGACTGTGTGACGGTGTAGCGTGAACACACTCACTTTCTCCTGAGCTCGGGGGGAAGCTTCATGTCGTTCTGCATCCTGAACAATGAAGATGAGGAGTTGGTCAACACAGATTTGGAGGGTCCGCTGCAACAGTGCTGCTGTACTTACAGTTACGGCATGCTAATGCACCCACAAATACATATGAAGGTACACCAAGTCATTCAGAGCAGGGGGAGGGGGTTAGAGGGTTTGGTGTGAAACCAAATTCTAGATAACTTTCCCCAGTCAGAACTACAGAGTTCTACAGTGGAGGTGAAGGGAAGTAGACATCTGAAGCTCTAATAAAAGCTCCCTCATAGAAAGATGCCAGGGACTCTTCTGGTTTAGATGTTAGGTGGAGGGATACATGCAGGGATACAGTGAGGCAGAAAGTAGTCCCCCAAAGAAAATATCGCTTAAGATTTGCCACCATTTCGTCCGAAATTCACAATTTCCCACCAATCCCCACCCTGGATGACTGCTTACATCTCAAACACTGAAATGAGACCCTTGAGGAGCTTTTGGAGGTTCTTCCATTAGAAACTGTGGAGCATTCACCACCTTCAAGGTTCCTTAAAGCACCTTAAGAGGTTCCTCCACAGTTTCAAACGGAAGAAAAAAAAGCTCCTCGAGGAGGAACAGCGCAGTGTGTGTGCTGGGGTACCTGACGTTGACCATGTCTGCCGGCGTCCCAATGAACCCTCCTGTGAAGCCTACAGAGAGGTAAACACAGATAAACCATCTGTGACAGACCGGCTGTGTGTGTGTGTGTGTGTGTGTGTGTGTGTGTGTGTGAGAGAATTTGCTTGAGTTTTACCTCCAAATGCTCCCAGCAGCACTTTCTGGTAGAAGGGCATAGGGCCCTCACTGCCCATCATATCTCTGACCGTTTCATAAATAGCAAACCTGGTGAGAGAGTAGGACATCTAGAGAGAGAGAGAGAGAGAGAGAGAGAGAGAGAGAGAGAGAGAGAGAGAGAGAGGGAGGTTATTAATTCTGTGCAATACTCAAAAACAGCCACTAGATGGAGCCACTCCCTGTTTAAAATTCCCTGCTTCAGACACATAATGAGAGTCACACAGAAAACCGCAGCTTTACAGGAGGAGGGAAAACCTGCGGGACTTTCAATGGAAGTCAATGGAAACAGAGTTTACTCCAGGTCATTTTGGGGCATTTCTATTGGTTCGTTCATCAAGAAATTCTGATACAATATAAAGAACAACTGCGAGATTCAAATTATGGAGAAAAGTGAAAATGAGAATAAGGACAAAAGTATTGGGACACCTGCTCATTGCTTGTATCCTCTCAAATCAAGGCTAATAAATGAATTGATCCTGCTTTTGCTGGGGTAACTGTCTCTACTGTCCAGAAAAGAAGACTGTCTACTAGATTTTGGAGGATTGGAGCATTGCTGTGAGGATTTGATTGCATTCAGCGACAGAAGCAATAGTGAGGTCCGGATGTTGGATCCACTCCACCTCCACCTCTTCACAGCTTGTTGCTGGCAGGCTTTATACCCCTCTAGCCCACAATTCATGCCCATAGGTTGATGTCTATCTGCTCCAGAGAGTCCTATTCTATTGGCAGTACTTCTCTACAGGGACTGGACAAGCTGTGTGTGTGTGTGTGTGTGTCCACAAACATTTGGACATGTAGCGTAGTTTTAGAGGACTAAACGATCCACACTCTCCACTTTATCATTCAAGTGTTTGTTTTATAATCCCTAACTGACGTCAGTAAGATCAGGACATCAGCCCAGGGTGTGTGTGTGTGTGTGTGTGTGTGTGTTAATGATTACATATAAGCCGTATTATTTCTGATATCTAATATCTTTTATCTGAACACTAATATCCTTTAATCCAGGTCTGCAGCTGTACACACACACACACACACACACACACACTAATCCACACTCACCTGTCTGCAGAGAGAGGCGCTGAGGCCGTTGTAGAGCGCCAGCAGTCCATCATTCTTCACCACATGCATCGCCATGCCAACCATCCTCATCTTCACCTCCTGCTGCGTCTGCAGGTGCACCTGTAACATCAGCAGCAGCTTTACATTCATCATCATCATCATCATCATCAGCAGCTTTACATTCATCATCATCATCATCATTATCAGCTTTACATTCATCATCATCATCAGCAGCAGCAGCAGCTTTACATTAATCATCATCATCATCATCATCATTATCATCAGCTTTACATTCATCATCATCATCATCAGCAGCAGCAGCTTTACATCCATCATCAGCTTTACATTCATCATCATCATCATCAGCTTTACATTCATCATCATCATCAGCAGCAGCAGCAGCTTTACATTCATCATCATCAGCTTTACATTCATCATCATCATCAGCAGCAGCAGCAGCAGCTTTACATTCATCATCATCAGCAGCAGCAGCTTTACATTCATCATCAGCTTTACATTCATCATCATCATCAGCAGCAGCAGCTTTACATTCATCATCAGCTTTACATTCATCATCATCATCAGCAGCAGCAGCTTTACATTCATCATCAGCTTTACATTCATCATCATCATCAGCAGCAGCTTTACATTCATCATCATCAGCTTTACATTCATCATCATCATCAGCAGCAGCTTTACATTCATCATCATCAGCTTTACATTCATCATCATCATCAGCAGCAGCTTTACATTCATCATCATCATCATCAGCAGCAGCAGCAGCTTTACATTCATCATCATCATCATCAGCAGCAGCAGCTTTACATTCATCATCATCATCATCAGCAGCAGCAGCAGCTTTACATTCATCATCATCATCATCAGCAGCAGCAGCTTTACATTCATCATCATCATCATCAGCAGCTTTGCATTCATCATCATGTCATATTTATCTGAATCAAAATCATCAGTCATCATTACGACCATCATCATCACTGTCATTAACATGACTATCATCATCATCATCATCATTTTTATCACTGTCATTAATATGACTATCATCATCTTCGTCACGGTCATCTTTAATATGACCATCATCATCTTCTTCATCACTGTCATCAATATGACTGTCATTATCATCAGTCATCTTCATCACTACCATCCTCATCAATGCCTTCCTCACTATTACCATAATTATCATCATCACTACTGATCTTCCAGCCCCCCCACAAAAGATCACAGAGAGAGTTACTGGCTCAGTTTCTGCTGAGTAAGAGCTGCTGTTATTGTTAGGAGATTAAAGCTTCCTTTTGACACACACACACACACACACACACACACACACACACACACACACACACACACACCCCTATCATGTGCATCAGCCGTGCAGATCAGTGCTCAGGCTGAACCTGCTCAAGCTGAGGCTCCTCAACATCGCTGTTCAGGGAGAAGGTCCAGGCTGGTGTGTGAACGTCAACTTTCTGCAGTCCAGCTCTGAGCCTCACGCTCCTCTCCTGCACCTCTCCAATGTGACATTTTCCAGGGCAAGGTTTTTACTCATAACTTTATTCTGATAATTTAATAATAATAATAATAATAATAATAATAATAAAACAATAATAATAACCAGCATTTCAGGACAATAAAAGGTCAGGAAGCTCTAGTGAGACGGGGAATTACCCCAGAACCCCACATAACCCATTCAATCCTGTCTGAGCTGGGCCTGAGGCTAGTCTCAGAAGGTCTTCTGAGGGCCAGTGCACTGCGGATTGGCCCACGGCGGCTGACCGGTCAGCAATAACAAACATTAACCCTGGCCTCAGGCTTCAACTGCGTGCTTAAACACTGGAGTGTAAGATGCTGAGTCAGCCTGAATCTCCAACTTACTTATCCACCCTACATCTCTCTCCCACACACACACACACACACACACACACACACACACACACACACACACACACACCTGCAGTGTCAAAGAGAGTTCATGAACACCTGAATCATGCTGACACACACAGAGAGAGAAAGAGAGAGAGCGAGCATCAGTGGGAGCTGCCTGCTGTCTTAGAGATACAGAAAGTGGTGGTTCTCCACATTAGAACATCTCCAGAGTTCTCCTCTCTCATGGAGTCTAGTATTATTTAGAGTTCTCCTCAGATCAACACCTGGTTTGGTGGTAAATTAGGGCTTAATGATGGTAAATCAGGTGAGCTGCTGCTGCTGCTGCTGCTGATGGAGTTGAACACATCCTCCACGCTGTGCTGGCTGGACTGGGGGGCGTCCAGGAGAACCCTGGAGGAACCGAGCTCTGTTCTTCAGACTAGCTCACCGACAAGATCTCACTACTTTCTTTCTTCAGAATGAGAAGCTCTTGCTTCTCCTTTTTACTGGATTTATGTTCACCTGCTTTATCTGATCTGATGAGATCTGGAGCTTCTGGAGTTTCTGGAGCTTCTACTGTAGAAACGAGTGATGTGATTAGAGGCTTCAGATCTCTGGACTGTACTGATGACCTCATTCTCTCTCAGCTAATCAAGACTAATCAAGAGTGCAGCGTCAGCACTTTCCCTGATCAATGGTCTACAAAGGGGTCAAAAGTCTTGACACTCATTCCTCAGGTAGAAGTGAGTGGAGATACGAGGGTTTAAAAGACTTCTATTCACTTCACTTCACCCTGAGCTCGGAGAACATGAGAACCCAAGGACACTAAATCCTGGTCCTGGAGACTCCATTCATTCAACTGGGTCAACCGTTTCCTCTCTAAAAGCCCACCTGCTCCAGCCTTTGCGAGCCTGGTGGGGTGTGTGTTTTGGGGGGTGACGCCTGAGAAGCTCCCAGGTTGTATGGAGCAGTGCTGTAGTCCTGAGGAGCAGCTGAAGGGTAGATGGAGGTTTTTGGGACGTGAGCAGAAGCTGCTTCAAGGACGAAACACACACACACACACACACACACACACACACACACACACACACACACACACACACACACACACACACACACAGTGCTACAGAAAGCCAGAGCAGGTCACACAACCTGCAAATCTGGAGCGGTCAGCGTGTCTCCTCTGCAGTGGGTGTGGTTTAGGACGGAGCCCGAAAACTGCAAATGTAATCACATGCTTGCTACAGAGGGACGAGATCAAAGAGCACATCTACACAGGACTCTGCATGCTCGACTGTGTGTGTGTGTGTGTGTGTGTTTGTGTGTACTGGTGTCTAATTAGGGGCAGATTTGTCGAACAGCCACCAATAACGCCATGAGGTTTGGAGGCCGGACATGTGTGCTATGTCAGGAACTCGATCACTAAACTAAACAAAAAAATAGAATGAACTTTACCATTCCGTCACACACACACACACACACACACACACACACACACACACACACACACACCACTCTGTCACACTTTACTGAAAAGTCCTCTCCTAGATTCGGCTGATCTGGTAGTCATGTGGATCCATTTGCTAGTCAGCTCTGCCAGTAGACTATAGGTATAAGACACATGTAAGCTGCTACTGATGGAAAAACTGGGAGCTACACAGTAATACAGTCAGTAGAGCGCCACCTATTGGTGTCTGCTCATTAAATAAGAGATAAAACGCTAACATTCTTTTCTGATTGATTGGCATGTGTGCTAGGTCAGGAATCTGAGGTCAGGAATCTGAGCGCATTAAGAACTGCAGCTATTCAGGGTAAAGTTTACCACCCCGTCACGTGTTTCACTGTGAATATGGCTCTGAGGGTCTGATATGTATGTGTGTGTGTATATATATATCAGAAGATAGAAATAGCTTTGATGTTACTGGATTTAAAAACTGTTTGATCTTGATGAAACGTCACCTGTTGTGTAGAATGACTCATTGTCATTTGCATCACTAGTGATCATGTGCAGGTGTGTGTGTGTGTGTGTGTGTGTGTGTGTGTGTGTGCACACGAGAGAGTGTTTATATTTTGACCCGCTGAGTGCTGTCCTGGTAATCTATCTCTGAAATCAGAAACCTCAACCATCACCATAAACTCAAAAGTGCTACTATTACACACACACACAGACACACAGACACACACACACACAGCTTGTCTAGTCCCTGTAGAGAAGAAGTACTGCCAATAGAATAGGACTCTCTGGAGCAGATCAACATCATGACCCTCTGATGGCACCATGCTGCCTAATAATGCCAGGCGTGGGCTAGAGGGGTATAAAGCCCCCCAGCATTGAGGAGCTGTGGAGCAGTGGAAGATGTGTGTGTGTGTGTGTGTGTGTGGGGGGGGGGGGGGGGGGGGGGGTGTTTAGTAGTCTCTGATAGACATCCTTATTGGTTCTTGGTTCCGAACTCTGACTAAAGTACAGAGCAGAGCTAAAAACAGTAGAAAGCCTGGTTATCTGTCTGTGTTCACCCCTCTGTTTTTCATTAACCAGCTCAGTGATTGGTGGATTACAGCAAAACAGGGCTGGGCGATATGGTAACAATACTACATCCCGATACTTAACGACGTTTTTTCGCGATACGCGATATTTATCATGACACCTAAAAACATCAGTAGCGACAGATTCTTATAAACGACTATTCAGATCCTCTCCTGTACTGAATACAGAGATTTCTACTAGAGATGCACAATCCATCTTTTTCAGCTCCGATACCGATCTGATACATGAACGTTGCATATCGGCCGATACCCGATACCGATCCGATATCATCATTGAATTAATAAGCTGTATACCTCACCATCTGGGAGAGACTTAAGGCATCGGGATTGACTTAAACATGACTTTACTAACTTACTTTACTAACAAACTATAACAAATACAAACACAGATATTAACGAACCCGATTTCTGTTATTGGTCACTGTGGCTGAATGCAATCAATCACATCCTCACAGCAATAGTAGAGAGCCGCCTTCTCTGGACAGTAGAGACAGTTACTCCCTCAAAAGCAGGAGAAACTCTTTTTAATCCTCTTGATTTCAGAAGACACAAGGAATGAGCAGGTGTCCAAATACTTTTGTCCTTATTTATTGAACAGGTATTAAATATTCAGAATCTATGCATATCGGCCGATATGACTTAAGGCATCAGGATTGACTTCAACGTGACTTTACTAACCTTATAAAACAAACTATATCATAACAAATGAACGCAGATATTAATGAACCCGATTTTGGTTATTGGTCACTAATATTAATAACTGTGCTGGACCTCGGCGCAGTGCTGTCTGGGCTAGCTAAAGAGGAGCTAGCAGGAGCTAGCTGGATTGCTCGCTGATAGTTGATGATCGGTCGAGGGCACTAAGACCCTGGGTTATGAAGCCTAGAATACAGGCGGTGCGAGAATCGGGGTCTGTGATTTCGGTGATTGGATCGGTTCTTTGTATCTGACTAATTATCCGATACCCGATCCAGCTAATTTAGCTAATTTTATAATTTTGCTAATTTATACTCAACATCTGCTGCTCTTGATCTGATTACACTGTTAGTAATGAAACCTGCAGCTGATCAGTGTTTATTAACACTAACAGTAACATCCTCCATATGATTAGAAAAGCTTATTATTATCATCATCACGATAAAATGTATAACGATACGATAAAATATCGTCATATTGCCCAGCTCTACAGCAGAGCCAATTATTATGCAATAAATTACATAATTAATATGCAATTAATATGCGTAAAACTAACGAAGCTAACCTCAGACACCCATCATAATTCCTGCATGCGTTTCTACGCCTTTATAAACAACGGTCAAGGTACTCTACGTGGCCGCTGGGACACCGGTGTGTACTCAACATAGTCTACAGAGGAAGGAAATGGTGGAAATGACAACACACACACACACACACACACACACACACACACACAGCACCATAATGCTTAGGTCATCCTGACAGGTGATTATGTCAGCGATGTCAAAACTGCATTCCTGAGGAGCCACAACATGTTCGTATCCTGGAGACCACAAAGCATGTGTATTGCTGACTGAGGCCTACAAAGGCAGGAAAGGAGGTCCAAAGACATTTCGGACACATCTCAACTTTTGGCCACAATTATCAATTTTATTTTTGGGGAAAACGAAGCCGCAGCAACTGATGAAAAGAATACCTCGCCAACTGTTAAGCCTGTGGTTGTGTGGCAGCCAGTGGCACTGGAAACTCTGTACAGGGAGACTGGACGATGGATTCCGCTGAACATCAGCAAATTCTGGAAGTGAACGGGACCCGTTCGGTCAAGAAACTAAGGCTAAAGACGGGCTGGCTTCTACAACGGGTCAGTGATCCAAAACATCCCTCAAAATGAAGCTAGAACTTCTGGAAAGTGGAAAATGCAAGGACATTTGCAAGGTCAACTTGGTGGGTCAAAAAAATTGAGGGCCTTGGCTTCATCAGAAATGCAAGCAAAACGGCCCCGCCTTCAGAACGCTGGGATCTGGAAGGGTCCTGGAGACTCTGGGTCCCCATAAAGGGATGAATACACACAAAGCAGACATATAGAGATATACATCTGCTGGCCCAGCCATGTATATAGACACGTACACACACACACACACACACACACACACACACACATACCAGCTGTATATAATGGAGCACATACCTGCCTCACTTACATTCTGAAAAATACCATGACTGCTTGCCACACACACACACACACACACACACACACACGCATGCCTGTAATCACATGTTGCCCCAATGACCTCCATTTAACTTCCACAGCTGCCGGAATCACCAGTGTCCTCCTCATGCTCTACAACACTGTAATCACAGGGTGTGTGTGTGTGTGTCTGTGTGTGTGAGTGTGTGTGTGTGAGTGTGTGAGTGTGTGAGTGTGGGAGGGCTAGGCCTATGTTGGGTCCTGATCCACGTAATTTGAACCACATGTCTACGAAACCCCTCATGACCGAATGAGTGAACGCATGCAGAATTGCTGTACTAAATGGACAGAAGTATTGGGACACCTGCTCATTCATTCAGAGTTCATCCTGCTCTGCTGTCCAGGGATGACGGCTTTCTAGTTGATTTTGGAGGAGCATTGCTGTAAGGATTTGATTGATCCTCATCCCCCAACCACCATCATTCCCTGAGACTGAGGCAGCTCAATGATGGCCGTTTTTTTTTTTTTTTTTCATTAGCCATGCTAATCTGCTCGAGAGAGTCCTATTCTAGTGGCAGTATTGCTAGACAAGCTGTGTGTGTGTGTGTGTGTGTGTGTGTGCATTTGCACATCTGTCAGCAATGGGTGCAACCTAAAGTAAAAAGCGGAATGCATTCATTAAAAAGGGTGTCCACATATATTTGGACATAGAGCATGCATTAGCATTTTGTCTTGCGGGGTTCCTCAAGGTTCAGTCTCGGGACCGCTGCCGTTTAATCTCTCCCGATAGCCTGGGTGCCGTCTGTACTTTAGTCCATGTTCTAGATAACAGGGAGTCAGAAGCCACATAAGCAAGACTATTCATTTAGCATTAGCATTAGCTACATTAGCATTGTAGCTCTATTTAAAGCAGCACACAAAAGCCCAGCGTACACTGATTTTTATTAATATTTTTATTAATAATCCTGGCTGACAGGAGCACATAGTTAGAAAACAGGCCTGGTCCCGACACTGAACCCTGAGGAACACCACACTGCTGAAAATGATGCTGAGATTAGCAGGTTTCTGCTCAGTGTTACAGTGTTTCTACTACGTAAGCAGGTATGTTAGAGACTACTGAACACCTCCACACAGTACGCCGTTAGCACCAGGCTAATCGGCCAAGCACCACCTCCCATTACTTGTTAGCGGTATTAGCCTCAAAGGTGCAGTTTGGGAGGATTTATTGCTAATCGGTGGGACGTATAGCTTCATTAGCCTTGGAGCTCCAGTGTAAACCTACAGAAGCCAACATAGGACCCCAACTCTCAGCTATATCAGAGGTATGAGGAATCCACGGCTACCTGCCTAATGACCATAAATGGACTCAATGGACTCTTAACTATCTGCCAATATTACCCATCATTCCTTCCATTACTCTGACCATCACTGCCATGACTATACATATATACATAAGTTCTACGACCCCATGATTATTATATTATGATTATGAATATGTTGCACAGCTGAGTAGTTCACAGTTTAGGTGGTTCTGTGACTTTTATCAATAATTTATCAATAGTTCTGATCAGAGGAGGACGGGTCAGGTCTTGGTTCCTCCCAAAGGTTCTTCCTCCAGCTCTGAGGGAGGTTCTCCTTGCCACTTTGGTCTTTTATTAGAGATGTGCCGATCCGATATTAGGATCGGATATCGGTCCCGATATTAACGGATTAATTCGCTGGATCGGGTATCGGACAATTGGGCCGGTCCATGGAACCGATCCTTTTACTTTAATTTGTTGGTGTTTTTTTTTTACTATTTATCCTGATTTATCCTCAGGTTCAGCTGCTGGATTTATTTTTTTATATTATGCTAAAATTTAAAAAATAAGATTGATTACTGTTCGTGTGTTTGACCAGGTGAAGCTACTTAATTTCTCAGTTTTGGTGGATACATTTGATTTATTTTAATAAAAAAACTTTAATTTTTTAGTTTGAATTTGAATGCTGTGTGAAGGTCCTGCACCACTTTATTTTAGTGACAAAAAAAAAAATAAATAGCAATTAATTAATTTGTTATATTAATTATATAAAGTAATGTTTATATAAAGTCAATCCTGATGCCTTAAGTCTCTCCCACATGGTGAGATATACGCTTTATTCATTCAGCAATGGTATCGGATTGGTATCGGGTATCGGCCGATATGCAAAGTTTATGTATCGGTATCGTATCAGAACTGAAAAATCGGATCGGTGCAGCCCTACTTTTCATGATGCCAGCTGTACCAGCATCCGCAACTCCGAGACACAAGGGGCTTCATTAGTCTGCCAGGCATCGTAGAGACATGTCCTTCGAGTCCCCCGAGCTTGAGAATTACTTTCAGCTTCTGTTTCAGCTCTAAAACCCCACACCTGAGCCAGCTGTGAAGGGCAGTAGAGCACCGGCGGCCTCGGGTGTGGTGATAGCCAGGGGTCAGAGGTCACAAAAACTGGGTTAGCCCCTAACTGGGTCTGCAAACCGGCCCACCCAGAGCAAATGAAGCCCCTTGACTCATAGCCAGGCCCTCACAAGCCCTCTGTCCTAAACCTGATGTGTAGCTTGATATAGAACACACACACTAGCTGTCCAAATGTTTGTGGACACCCCTTCTAAGTAATGCATTCAGCTACTTTTTAAGTTGACAATAGGACTGTCTGGAACATCATGAAGCTATGGCCACTTTATCAGAAACACCTACCTACTGCCTTGAGCTTCCACTCACTGGCCACTTTATCAGAAACACCTACCTACTGCCTTGTGCTTCTGCATACTGGCCACTTTATCAGAAACACCTACCTACTGCCTTGAGCTTCTGCATACTGGCCACTTTATCAGAAACACCTACCTACTGCCTTGTGCTTCTGCATACTGGCCACTTTATCAGAAACACCTAGCTCGTGCATCCGCAGATGAGCTGCAGTGGTCAGTTCGTGGGAGCTCAAGGAAGGTGTTTCCAATATAGTGGCCAGTGTATGACGAAATGAGTCGGTGATGCAACGTCACCGTAATGTAACGTGACGGTAGAGGTGTAAAGGTAATGTGCGCGAGCCCCAGCATCCCCAGCACTGCTCACCTTCACAAGGTCCAGCGGGTGCGTGCAGCACGCGGCGCCGCATGACGCGAGACCGCCGAAGTACCAGCGCGAGATCCGCTTTTCCGACATGCTGACTTCCGCTCTCCTGGCACGCTGGCGATGGAGGTCTGACACGGCGAGGAGCGAGCGCGCGCACGCACGGGAGAGGACGAGAGAGAGAGTGTGTGTGTGTGTGTGTGTGTGTGTGTGTGAGAGAGAGAGAGATGTAGAGCTCCTCGTTAATCTTCAGCCTCGTGTACTACGGCTCCGGTGCACGCGTGACATTGCGTTACTCCGTGCGTCGGTGTGTGTGCGCGCGGGCGCGTGTCCAAAGTTCACCGACGGCCAATTACTTTCTGGAACTCAGGAGCTGCCTCTCGAGCGCTGTGTCCACCCCTCGCTCTTATTCCGCACGAGACGTTTCATCCGGCTGCTGCTGCTGTTGTTTCCCACCCGTATTCAGACTAAGCCCCGCCTCTTCCTGCACGCTGATTGGCTGGTGCGTGGTCACCAGTAGCGACCCTCATACCAGTGCAACCAGTCAGTGTAAGCGCTAGGTAAGGTGGGTGTTTCTAATAAAGTGGCCAGTGAGAAGGTGGGTGTTTCTAATAAAGTGGCCAGTGAGAAAGAGGGTAGGTGTTTCTAATAAAGTGGCCAGTGAGAAAGAGGGTAGGTGTTTCTAATAAAGTGGCCAGTGAGAAGGTGGGTGTTTCTAATAAAGTGGCCAGTGAGAAAGAGGGTAGGTGTTTCTAATAAAGTGGCCAGTGAGAAAGAGGGTAGGTGTTTCTAATAAAGTGGCCAGTGAGAAGGTGGGTGTTTCTAATAAAGTGGCCAGTGGGGAATCATAAGGTGGGTGTTTCTAATAAAGTGGCCAGTGAGAAAGGAGAGGGTAGGTGTTTCTAATAAAGTGGCCAGTGAGAAAGAGGGTAGGTGTTTCTAATAAAGTGGCCAGTGAGAAGGTGGGTGTTTCTAATAAAGTGGCCAGTGGGGAATCATAAGGTGGGTGTTTCTAATAAAGTGGCCAGTGAGAAAGCAGAAGGTGGGTGTCTCTAATAAAGTGGCCAGTGAGAAAGGAGAGGGTAGGTGTTTCTAATAAAGTGGCCAGTGAGAAAGAGGGTAGGTGTTTCTAATAAAGTGGCCAGTGAGAAGGTGGGTGTTTCTAATAAAGTGGCCAGTGGGGAATCATAAGGTGGGTGTTTCTAATAAAGTGGCCAGTGAGAAGGTGGGTGTTTCTAATAAAGTGGCCAGTGGGGAATCATAAGGTGGGTGTTTCTAATAAAGTGGCCAGTGAGAAGGTGGGTGTTTCTAATAAAGTGGCCAGTGGGGAATCATAAGGTGGGTGTTTCTAATAAAGTGGCCAGTGAGAAAGAGGGTGGGTGTCTCTAATAAAGTGGCCAGTGAGAAAGAGGGTAGGTGTTTCTAATAAAGTGGCCAGTGAGAAGGTGGGTGTTTCTAATAAAGTGGCCAGTGGGGAATCATAAGGTGGGTGTTTCTAATAAAGTGGCCAGTGAGAAAGGAGAGGGTAGGTGTTTCTAATAAAGTGGCCAGTGAGAAAGGGGGTAGGTGTTTCTAATAAAGTGGCCAGTGAGAAAGGAGAGGGTAGGTGTTTCTAATAAAGTGGCCAGTGAGAAAGGGGGTAGGTGTTTCTAATAAAGTGGCCAGTGAGAAAGGAGAGGGTAGGTGTTTCTAATAAAGTGGCCAGTGAGAAAGAGGGTAGGTGTTTCTAATAAAGTGGCCAGTGAGAAAGGAGAGGGTAGGTGTTTCTAATAAAGTGGCCAGTGAGAAAGAGGGTAGGTGTTTCTAATAAAGTGGCCAGTGAGAAAGAGGGTAGGTGTTTCTAATAAAGTGGCCAGTGAGAAAGGAGAGGGTGGGTGTTTCTAATAAAGTGGCCAGTGAGAAAGAGGGTAGGTGTTTCTAATAAAGTGGCCAGTGAGAAAGGAGAGGGTGGGTGTTTCTAATAAAGTGGCCAGTGAGAAAGGAGAGGGTAGGTGTTTCTAATAAAGTGGCCAGTGAGAAAGGAGAGGGTAGGTGTTTCTAATAAAGTGGCCAGTGAGAAAGAGGGTAGGTGTTTCTAATAAAGTGGCCAGTGAGAAAGGAGAGGGTATGTGTTTCTAATAAAGTGGCCAGTGAGAAAGGAGAGGGTAGGTGTTTCTAATAAAGTGGCCAGTGAGAAAGGAGAGGGTGGGTGTTTCTAATAAAGTGGCCAGTGAGAAAGGAGAGGGTAGGTGTTTCTAATAAAGTGGCCAGTGAGAAAGAGGGTAGGTGTTTCTAATAAAGTGGCCAGTGAGAAAGGAGAGGGTAGGTGTTTCTAATAAAGTGGCCAGTGAGAAAGGAGAGGGTAGGTGTTTCTAATAAAGTGGCCAGTGAGAAAGGGGGTAGGTGTTTCTAATAAAGTGGCCAGTGAGAAAGGAGAGGGTATGTGTTTCTAATAAAGTGGCCAGTGAGAAAGGAGAGGGTAGGTGTTTCTAATAAAGTGGCCAGTGAGAAAGGAGAGGGTATGTGTTTCTAATAAAGTGGCCAGTGAGAAAGGAGAGGGTAGGTGTTTCTAATAAAGTGGCCAGTGAGAAAGGAGAGGGTAGGTGTTTCTAATAAAGTGGCCAGTGAGAAAGAGGGTAGGTGTTTCTAATAAAGTGGCCAGTGAGAAAGAGGGTAGGTGTTTCTAATAAAGTGGCCAGTGAGAAAGGAGAGGGTAGGTGTTTCTAATAAAGTGGCCAGTGAGAAAGGAGAGGGTAGGTGTTTCTAATAAAGTGGCCAGTGAGAAAGGAGAGGGTAGGTGTTTCTAATAAAGTGGCCAGTGAGAAAGAGGGTAGGTGTTTCTAATAAAGTGGCCAGTGAGAAAGAGGGTAGGTGTTTCTAATAAAGTGGCCAGTGAGAAAGGAGAGGGTAGGTGTTTCTAATAAAGTGGCCAGTGAGAAAGGAGAGGGTAGGTGTTTCTAATAAAGTGGCCAGTGAGACTCCTCAGTCCGCAGGCCTCTACAAACAGCTCATGCCAGTGCGCTCCAATAGCGCAGGACACTGCACCCTTCTAACCAATCACAGCACAGGAGGGCGGGGCTTGCCGGAATGCGGGAGGAGAAAAAAACAAGTGTGTTCCGCGTTGTGAATTCAGATCCCCCCATCACCCCCCTCTCTCACCCCCCCCCCATCACCCCCCCCTCTCACCCCCCCCCATCACCCCCCCCTCTCTCACCCCCCCCATCACCCCCCCTCTCTCTCTCACTCCTACTGTCTCTGTTCTCTCTTAAAGGGACAGTAGCTCGTCCTCAGCCTAAGGCGGAGCGCTTTGGCAGCTCTGTGTGTTACACGGTGGAGTTGCACAAGCGCTGTTTATCAGAAAGAAAGCTATTGATCAGTTATTGATTAATGATCTGCACCCACTCTGTCTGATCCCAGTAAGCAGCAGCGGCCTGCCTGCTGTGTGCTGAGAGCACAGTGACCTACATGACTGCTTAAGAGTGGCAGACGGTTTAGAGCATGCAGAGGAATGCGACACACACACACACACACACACACACACACACACACACACACACACACACACACACACACACAGTGTCTGTTTAAGTCGTAGTTTGTGTGTTTAAAGGCACAGTACCTGTTCAAATACAGCTGAGCTCTTTCTTCAATGACATGTATTGATGTCTGATGTGATGTCCATCCTGTTACCTGTGTGTGTGTGTGTGTGTGTGTGTGTGTTTTCTTTTACATTATATTAATACAATTAACAAATATTATGCATATATTTGTATATGATCAATTAGCAAAATGAAATAACTTAAAAAACGAGGCCAAATTCCATTAAAATTCATTATTTTTTAATAAAGTGGCCAGTGAGAAAGGAGAAGGTGGGTGTTTCTAATAAAGTGGCCAGTGAGAAAGGAGAGGGTAGGTGTTTCTTATAAAGTGGCCAGTGAGTAAGGAGAGGGTAGGTGTTTCTAATAAAGTGGCCAGTGAGTAAGGAGAAGGTGGGTGTTTCTAATAAAGTGGCCAGTGAGAAAGGAGAGGGTAGGTGTTTCTTATAAAGTGGCCAGTGAGTAAGGAGAGGGTAGGTGTTTCTAATAAAGTGGCCAGTGAGTAAGGAGAGGGTAGGTGTTTCTAATAAAGTGGCCAGTGAGAAAGCAGAAGGTAGGTGTTTCTAATAAAGTGGCCAGTGAGTAAGGAGAGGGTGGGTGTTTCTAATAAAGTGGCCAGTGAGAAAGGAGAGGGTGGGTGTTTCTAATAAAGTGGCCAGTGAGAAAGCAGAAGGTGGGTGTTTCTAATAAAGTGGCCAGTGAGAAAGCAGAAGGTAGGTGTTTCTAATAAAGTGGCCAGTGAGAAAGGAGAGGGTAGGTGTTTCTAATAAAGTGGCCAGTGAGAAAGCAGAAGGAGGGTGTTTCTAATAAAGTGGCCAGTGAGAAAGCAGAAGGTAGGTGTTTCTAATAAAGTGGCCAGTGAGTAAAAGTGCAAGAAAGGTGTTTCTAATAAAGTGGCCAGTGAGAAAGCAGAAGGTAGGTGTTTCTAATAAAGTGGCCAGTGAGAAAGCAGAAGGTGGGTGTTTCTAATAAAGTGGCCAGTGAGTAAAAGTGCAAGAAAGGTGTTTCTAATAAAGTGGCCAGTGGAAATCATATGGAAGGTGTTCTCTCTGAGGTCTGAGTCTGGAAAGAGGTTTTTGAAGATCTCAGAACTGTTAGAGATCAGACGCTGTTCCTCTGTCCACTCAATCATCTACAAGAGGAACAGCTGACCAGCATGGCCAGGTCAGGACGTCCCGGTCCAGCAAGTTTTGTTAAGTCATTTTAAGTTAATGGAGAAAACAGGAGTAGCAGCTTAGTCTGAGCTCCTGGTCATTTACTGGCTGAGCCGACTGTGTGTGATGCCACCTAGTGGACACTCTGGACAGCACGGTCAGATCAGACTGACAGAGCGACGTTTTTTTCCCAAACATCCAAAAGAAGAACCACCACCACCAACAATAACAGCAACAGCTGGTGGAGTTGTGTAATTGTTCCCAATGAAGCTCACTGCCCTCCCGCCCTCACCCCTGTGTCGCCATGGCGATGGTCTCTGTGGGCGTGTTATGAAGAGGGTCAGAATTTCGGACCCATAATTTACATTCATCCATAATTCTGACATCACCAGTGTGTGAAACCCACAGCACACACACACACACACGGTTCTGTCCGTCGGCTGTATACTGTGTATTGTGTATTGTGTACAGACTGCTTTCATCCCACACATATATATACACACACACACACACACACACACACACACACAAAACCTAATAGAAATGCACATTTGCCATGTATGCACTACCAACCCACCACGTTGTAGAAGCACAGAATGCTGGAAATGTGTCTTTTACATTTATGAATACATAAATACATAAATAATGACATAAATACATGAATAAACAGGTCAGGAGGAATGTTTATTACACAAAGAAAGAGTGATTACAACATTACAACATAATAATAATGTGTAAATATCAAATCATACACAAAGTAATAACACATTACTCACACTTGTCCATTAAATTTTAAATAAAAAGTAACTGAAGTTGTCTTAATTTCTAAATATCAGATATTATAAAGACCCAGACGATACTCCACAACCATAGTTAACCTACTGCTGGATCCACAAACAGTAAACAAGGCTGTTACTGAACATTATTCAGGACAATTAGAACATTTATGACTATTTCAGGTTTTGATTTGTGTTGTTGATTTTACATATCCAGTATGAAGCTCTAATAACATTAATATCCAGTATGAAGCTCTAATAACATTAATATCCAGTATGAAGTTCTAATAGCATTAATATCCAGTATGAAGCTCTAATAACATTAATATCCAGTATGAAGCTCTAATAACATTAATATCCAGTATGAAGTTCTAATAACAATAATATCCTGTATGAAGTTCTTATGACATTAATATCCAGTATGAAGCTCTAATAACATTAATATCCAGTATGAAGTTCTAATAACATTCATATCCAGTATGAAGTTCTAATAACATTAATATCCAGTATGAAGTTCTAATTACATTAATATCCAGTATGAAGTTCTAATAACATTAATATCCAGTATGAAGTTCTTATGACATTAATATCCAGCATGAAGCTCTAATAACATTAATATCCAGTTTGAAGCTCTAATATCATTAATATTCAGTATGAAGTTCTAATAACATTAATATCCAGTATGAAGTTCTAATTACATTAATATCCAGTATGAAGTTCTAATAACATTAATATCCAGTATGAAGTTCTTATGACATTAATATCCAGTATGGAGCTCTAATAACATTCATATCCAGTATGAAGCTCTAATTACATTAATATCCAGTATGAAGTTCTAATAACATTAATATCCAGCATGAAGCTCTAATAACATTAATATCCAGTTTGAAGCTCTAATATCATTAATATTCAGTATGAAGTTCTAATAACATTAATATCCAGTATGAAGTTCTAATTACATTAATATCCAGTATGAAGTTCTAATATCATTAATATCCAGTATGAAGCTCTAATAACATTAATATTCAGTATGAAGTTCTAATAACATTAATATCCAGTATGAAGTTCTAATTACATTAATATCCAGTATGAAGTTCTAATAACATTAATATCCAGTATGAAGTTCTTATGACATTAATATCCAGTATGAAGTTCTTATGACATTAATATCCAGTATGAAGCTCTAATAGCATTAATATCCAGTATGAATCTCTATGAACTCAGATTTGCAGATTACCAAACACCTCCACACGGTTGGAGACGAGTGTGTGGCGCTGAGGCTTGCAGTTAGCAACATGCTAATCATTATACATAAGCTTCCATTGCTTGCTGCCTACGTTAGCCTCGTAGCTCCAGAGTTTCAAACAGTACATTTTCTAAATTAATCCAGAAGCTCATGCTAACCCCCCTCACACATAGGCCTTGTCTGGCTTGTCCTCCGTCGTGGCGGGCTGAGGATTACCCTTCCCAAAACTGGAGACAGTAGGTGTAGCCCCCGAGGAGGAGGAGCCAACATACATCACAGCCCCACCCACCAGCATCAACAGTGCCATGACCCATCCAAGATAGATCGCAGGGCCTAACTCTCGCTTGAGGGGCGGCGCCACGCTGGGGTCATAGAAATCTCGGACGACCACGTACGCCGTGGAGGACACGGGGAGGATGAAGACCACAGCGGAAATGACGAAGAGTATGGCGGCAGCCTTCACCAGCCTATCCTTGGCCTCCTGCTGGCTCCCCAGGCAGCGGGTACACTTGAGGCCGACCACGGCCAACGGCAAGGCCAGCAGGCAGAGGAGGAGGGACAGGACGGTCAGGGCGCGGCACAGCTGGGCGAAGGCAGAAAGCGCCAGGCCCGAGTCGTAGACTTTGCACTGGACCTTTCCCCACTGGGACAGGCAGGTCATCCAGAGCCCCTCCCACAGAACCTCAGACACCACCAGCTCGTCACCCACAAACGCAGACACCCGCCACCAGGGGGTGGCGCACACCAGGGCCCCACCCGCCCAGCCGATTAACGACAGCAACAGGCCCATCACCTGGAGACCAGTGGTCGCCATGGCAACAGCGTGGACGACAAAAACGCGGAGATGGGGAGATGTTTTTTAGTCCTTCAGAGAAGATGACGGCGGTCAGTCCGATGTCCTGGACGTCCAACCTTCACGACAACGAAACAGAATAAAAAAAAAAATTAATCTTTTACCTGTTTTTTTTCCTACCTGGTCACCATGGCAACGGCACTGATATGTACACACACCTGTGAAATGTTCTCAGTCCTTCAGAGGAGACCACATCTGCTGACGATGGCTCGGTCAGAGTTGTCCTGCTGTCCTGAAGGTCCAAACTGGTGGAATCTGGACAGAGAAGAAGGGAGCGTGTGAATGACCTGGGAGACGCTCCTCCAGGCCCACCACCGAAACAGCGCAGAGACCACCAGCGTCACGGGAAGCAGAACACACTGCAGGAGGAGTTGAGTGAAGTGAAGTATTGGACGGATGAGTGTGATGATGGTGGCTGATGATGTGCAGTAATACTCACCCGGCCGGTGTGTGTGTGTGTGTGTGTGTGTGTGAATGGAGTCTGTGTTGAGGGCAGTGAAGACGGGGATGAGGCTCTGTCTGTCTGAAGTGTGTGTTTGTGCGTTTCATTTGCTTTAGCAGAAACAGCCTCATTGTTCACACACGTAGGAGTGGAACAGCGCTGGCTGGGGGGAGTCTAACATCTCACACACATGTACACACACATGTACACACACACACACCTACACACATGCATATGGACGCTGTTACACAAAAACCTTGTAACCCCATTTTTGCTGTTTTTCACTTTTCTTCCCGGTGTCCCAATACTTTTGTCCATATAGTGATTTTCACTGTTTGACATAATGGGAATCTGCCAGTTGTTCTTTATTTCAGATATATTGTAACACTAATTGGGCGATGGTGTCCCATTACTTTTGTCCATAGTCATTGTTTGACATAATGTGAATCTGCCAGTTGTTCTTTATATTATAGCAGAAATAACACTGATTGAGCAGGTGTCCCAATACTTTTGTCCATATGGTCATTTTCACTTTTCTCCATAATGCGAATCTGCCAGTTGTTCTGTATTTCAGATATATTGTAACACTGATTGGGCGACAGTGTCCCAATACTTTTGTCCATAGTCAATTTCACTGTATGAGATAATGCGAATCTGCCAGTTGTTCTTTATATCCGATATACGGTAACACTGATTGAGCAAGTGTCCCAATACTTTTGTCCATATGGTCATTTTTCATTTTTCTCATAATGCAAATCTGCCAGTTGTTCTCTATATCAGATATATATCATATACTGTCACACTGATTGGGCGACAGTGTCCCAACACTTTTGTCCATATGGTCATTTTCACTTTCCTCCATAATGCCAGTTGATTGAGAAGGTGTCCCAATACTTTTGTCCATATGGTCATTTTAAATTTTTCTCATAATACGAATCTGCCAGTTGTTCTTTATATTATTTCAGAATTTCATGATGGACGGACCAATAGAAACGCTCCAAAATGACTTGGAATAAACTCTTTTTCCATTGACTTCCATTGAAAGTTCAGAAGGTTTTCCCCTCCTCCTGTAAAGCTGCTGTTATTTATTTAAAGGTAAAGGTAAAAGGTGGGTTATTGGGTTATTGGTTATTGGTTTATGGGTCGGTTATTTAACGGGTGGTGCCACTGTTGTAGCCACAGCTCCGTCTCTTTTATCTCCTTTTTTATTTACCTATCTTTTCTTTCTTTTATCATCTACACCATGTCCAAATGTTTGTGGACACCACTTCTATTAATCTGAGTTAGTCTTTTAGTTATTGCTTAGTTATTTATCTTTATTAGCTTGCAAGGCAGCGTCGTAGCATGTCTTTCGAGTTCACAGAGAGTCTGAGAGCTAGTCTGCATTCAGCTTCTGTTTCAGCTCCAAAAATACCGGAGCCAGTTGTTTAGAGGGCAGCAGAGCCCCGGCGGCCTCACGTGTGGACATAGCCAGGGGTCAGAGGTCAGAAGAACTGGGTTAGCAGCTATCGTTTGCAAACTGGCCCACCGAGATCCAGAAGCAAGAGCAGGAACAACAGCAGGCCCTCAAAAGACCACAAGCAAAGGTCTTAAAGTCCTAAAGTAGCTTACATGCATAGCAGGGTCCATACACTATCTGTCCAAATGTTTGTGGACACCCCTAATTTTAATCAATAAAGGCATTCGGCTACTTTAAACTGCACCCATTGCTGACACAGATGTGCAAATGCACACACACAGCTTGTCTAGTCCCGGTTGGGAAGTACTGCCAAAAGAATAGGACTCAACATCATGACTCTGTTGGCACCATGCCAGGGGTTTAAAGCAGGCGTCCCAATACTTTTGTCCATTGCGTAGGCTTTCTTCTGTATTCCTGTAGTCAGTTACTGTATCATATTTGTACAGTGTATCTCTCTCTCTCACACACACACAGATCTGTAACCGCTTATCCAGGCCAGCAGGTGGCAGTATGCACCAGTATGGAAACCATGGTCCAGCATCATCTGCTGGTTGGTGGATTTTACTATTCCGTTAGTTTGACAGCCGGCTCAGCACACATTGACCACTGTGGCTCATTCAGGCCACTTTGTAGCTATATTACATGTCCAAAAGTTTGTGGACACCCCTTCTAATGAATATATTCAGCTGCTTTAAGTTGCAATCATTGCTGCTGACACAGATGTGCAAATGCACAAACACACACATAGCTTGTCCAGTCTCTGTAGAGAAGTACTGCCAATACAATAGGACGGCAGTCTCTGCACCATGCTGCTGCCTAATGCCAGGCGTGAGCTAGTAGAGGGGTATAAAGCCCCCCAGCATTGAGGAGCTGTGGAGCAGTGGAAGAACTGTTTTCTCTTGAATGATGGATGGTGGTGGAGCACCAGCACAGTTGGGGATGATGAGGTGGGGTGGGTTCTCCAAAATCTAATAGAAGGCCTGAAAGTCTTCTTCTCTGGACAGTAGAGACAGCCTTGATTTCAGAAGAAGCAATGAATGAGCAGGTGTCCCAATACTTTTGTCCACAGGATCCGCTGTGAAACATGCCCTAGCTCGAACGGTCAGTGCAATGCAAACAGGAGCCAGAGTTGCCTCAGGGCTTCAGAGCCAGGAGAGCATGACCAGCATGACCAATCTGACCACACTGGTCCATGCAAACATCCACTGTACTGGTCAAACCAGGGGCTTAATGACATGCATGTGGCCCTTGAACCCAAAATGAAACTAAAAGCAGCATTTGTGAAGACTGTAGATGATATGAAGTCCAGTGAAGGTGTAGATATAGGCCAACAACCTAGGCAGGGTCATATGCAGCACGATTGGAGCTTGGAAGTCCAGAGGGATGATCAGTTATTCAGTTATTAATGAAATAATACATTAATGGAATGGAATGGAATTCTGAGTGGCTGCCTCCCAGACAACAGAAAGTGAAAGCCACTTTGACATTTACTGTAAACGCTTCAGCTTACTCTAAACCGAAAGGTCTAGTAAAAAAGCTCAGACTCTCAAAAGCAGATAACATCAGGAACTGCTGTTTCATTACCAATAAAGCCACGTTTTATGATTTCAGTATCTACACACCGCCTATTACTAATATGATCTCCACTTTCTCCACTTCTTTTGAATAAAAATGGGAAATATTGGTACTATATGACAGCAATGGACAGCCAGATAGATCCCTGAATCTTATACCTACCCAATATACAAATTCTGGGCTGAGAGCAACCCCACCTGGGTTATCTGGCAACCAGATTGATGGGTAAATATTGGAGAAAATCAAGTCAAGTCAAGTCAGATTCATTTGTAGAGCTTTTTACAACTGTTGTCGTCATAAAGCAGTTTTACATAATTAGTAATTAGTAAAGACAGAAAAAAATAAATAACGTAAGACATGAAGGATCAAAGACCCCCAGTGAGCAGACCCCAGCGCTGACAGTGGCAAGGAGAACCTCCCTCAGAGCTGGAGGAAGAAACCTTGGGAGGAACCAAGACTCACAAGGGGGACCCGACCCGTCCTCCTCTGATCAGAACTATTTATTAATTATTAATAAAAATGACCAAACCATCTAAACTGTTGAACTGCTCTGATCATAATCATAATATACTAATCATATAATAGTGGTTAATATTAATAATTAATATAGGATAATTATTAGATTCAGCTGATCTACAATATTGATAATATATATACAGTATATATATATATATATATATACAGTATATATATATATATATATAATACAGCATAGTTGCACAGCTAAACTGCAGAATTGTGGTTAATAGTGTCTTTTTTGCTAGATGGTTGCTATGGTGTTGCTACGTGGATGCAATGGTTTTCCAGTAGTTGCTATGTATCTGCTAGTTGGTTTGCGATGGTGTTCCAGTTAGATGCTATAGTGCTGCTGAATGGTATGTAGGTGGTTGCTATGGTGTTGCCATGTTGGTGCAATGGTTTTCCAGTGGGGTTCAACTAGTGTGGGGTCAATTAGTGGCTACAAGGGTTTATGTAGGCAGTTGCTATGGTAACCCAGGCTACAAAATGGTTGCTAGTTGATGGCTACAGTGTTACCTAGTGCTTGCTTGATGAGTGCTGTACTAGGGTTAGGGTTAGGGTTATATGATCATATTGTTATTTCAGATGGTTTCTATAGGGTGGGTTGCTAGGTAGTTCCTAGGCAGTTGCTATCGTGTTACAAAGGGGTTGCTGTTTCAGAAATGATGGTAAATGGGACTAAATCAGCCAACCTTGTAAGCAGTCAGAGCATATTGAAAACAGACGATTAAAGCCATGTTTTTATATTTATAATTATACTTATATAGTATTTGTTGTTTATTTTTATATATTCCTCATCTCTATATAGTTTATTTATTGTGTTTTTTATGTCCATATTCTAATCTGAATCAGCTTTCTTACTGCTTATATTATAATTCATCTTAGTGCAGGTATTAACCTAAAATAAAAAAAAAAAAATAAAAATAAAATATATATATATCATATAACGTCTATATCAATAACATTTAGATCAATTTCTTAAAACCATTAAAAGGTTCTTCATCTCTTCTACAAAGGATTTTAGTTAGCTGACTCATCTGCATGCAGAGGTAACGGTCTTGTTTTTTGAGGTGAAGGAGAGTAGTTTCACTTTTGGTTTTTAATGTAGGCCAACAAACCAGGGGGCTGGATCACTGGACTTCACCACTGAGGGTCTGTAGAGTTCTATAACACCCCGCACCATCAACCTTTTTCAGTGTACTCTCACGCACTGAGCTGTACCCACTGCTCTACCAACCCACATTCGCCATCAGCAGCTGCTACAGGTAGGTACTGCCCTCTGAGACGAGATCAGGATAGAAGCTTTGTGTTCAATGTAGATAATTAGTGGAATTAGTACAAATAAAAGAACCTTTGTTATGGATGTAATACATTATCGTTTTGTTGACAAGATTTAATTTGACTTTGAAGAAAGACGAAGGGTAAGGAGTCTACCCTTATTCAATTTTAGAAATAAGAACTGTTTTTAGATATTACAATAAATGGGGCTAAATCAACCAACCCTGGAAGCAATCAGAGCATGTTGAAAACTGCAGATCAAAGGAAATTATTTATGTTCTTATGTATTAAATATATATATAAAATACATAAGAAAGTGAATCATTTTCATGATTTTCATTTTCAATCATAAAGCAGATTAAAGGAAATCATTTTCTTATGTATTAATACTTCTATATGAAGTATTTATTATTTACTTTTATATATTTTTTATCTCTATATGTTGTAAGTGTCAGCCCTGCGGCGCCGCGCCCCCCTCAGGGGCGGCTTCGGGCTGTGGTCCACAGGCTCCTTGGGACTTTTCAGTGGATGTTGGGTTGATTTCAGTGTTCATGTACTTTCTGTTCCTCCTGTTGGTTTTCTCACTAAGGACTTTTATGTTGACTGCGGTCTAAGTAAGACGCCATGCTTTCTGTGTATCTCTGTATTATATTATATTATATTATATATATATATATTATATTAGTTTCACCTGAGTGCTGGAGTACAAAGGGAGCAAACGCAGATGCCTCGGCGCCGAGAATTACTCTTGCGATGCCGAGCTGTGAGGTTGCTCCCTAGTCCAGTAAGTTCATCAGCGCCTGACGAGCGCAGTTTTGGGGTGAGGCTTTGTTTGTTAGTTTCTTTGGTTCCTTTGTGTTCCAGTCTTCCTCCCCCCCCGTTTGATTTGTCCCCTCTTGCTTTGCTCCCGGACTACTTCCCAGCCTCAGGTGGTCTTCCAGGTTAAGCCCCATTTCAGTTTTCTGTTTCTGTTTATTGGACCCTGTACTTTGCTGCCTCGTTTTGTTTGTTTGTTTGTTTTGTTTGGTCATTAAAGACTGTTCCCCTGCATTGCTCTGTCCCTGCGAGTGTCCCCTTGTCTCGCCTAGCCAGCATGACAATATTACAATAAATGGGGCTAAATCAACCAACCCTGGAAGCAATCAGAGCATGTTGAAAACTGCAGATCAAAGGAAATTATTTATATATATATATAATACATAAGAAAGTGAATCATTTTCATGACTTTCATTTTCAATCATAAAGCAGATTAAAGGAAATCATTTTCTTATGTATTAATACTTCTATATGAACTATTTCTTATTTACTTTTATATATTTTTTATCTCTATATGTTTAATTGTGTTAAATTAGATGTTTTAGCTGATAATATCCTAATCTGAATCAGAATGCTTCATGTTATATAAGGCACCGAATTCAACTCGGTGCAGATATTAACGTAAAATTAAAAACAAAAAAGTATATATATATATATATTCAACTTTGACCATAAACAGTTTTTACTGACTGAGATATGATTTCAGTTTAACATCGACTGTAGTACTGTAGTTCTGTAGGTACACAGTATGTACTCATGATAAAAATATACATTACTAATAAATATGTTTATTGCAACAGGCTGACCACAGTAGAGGAAGGTGGGAGGGGGCAGTGTTGGCAACTCCTCAATAAGGAAAGTAGCTGTTGGCTGTCCTAGAAGTCGCTAAATGATGTCATCGCCTAATTTGCATAATTAGGAATAACGTTGTGGGAGAGAAAAGAGTAAAAACACCCTAAATATGTTAGAACCTTGTATCTCCATTTTCGCTGTTATTCAGAAACGCTCCAAAATGACATTGACTTCCATTGAAAGTTAATTAGGTTTTTTAATAAACCTTCTCCTGTAAAGTTGGGCTGGGTTTGGTATCTATCAGAGCTTATAAACTGTAAAGCTTGCCTTGCTCACACCATCCCTGTCAAAGCCTGACCATTTCAGATAGCTTTAACGGCCAGGGACAGCCAGCAAGTCCAGGCTTCCATTCCTGACTCCCACAACTCAATACCTTCAGCCCTTGCTCGAGAAAAAATGGTTTCTGACGGCTGTGGTCTGCAAGGCCTAATGGAGCCGGCGGGCTCTGCTGGGAATTGACCGGGGGGTGTTTAAAACAGCCGATGTTAAACTGAAGTCATATCTCAGTCACTCAGTTGTTCCAGCTACCTAGATAGAGCTGCTGCTGGTCTGAGCTGAGCTTACTAGAGCTGTCCAGACAGTTTCTGGACATGAATTCCCCACTTCTAGACTAATGTCCACTCCTGGATTCTTCACGATCTGGAAATTCCTGGACTGCTCATGGTATTCAGTATTGAGTCCTTCTATAACAGAATCTGTTCCTCCACAGAGAACATGGACTTCTTCAAAACAGTCGGTGCTGTGGCGGCAGGTTTCGTCGGGGGTACTGTAGGTGTGGCGAAAGCCGTGGTAGACACCACAGTGAACATCGGCAAAGGAGTCCTGGAGGGAGTGGAGGGCGGAATTGCCGACATGGAGAACGCCAACTCCAGTGAGGAAACGATGGAGGCAATTGTAGATGTGATAACAAAGCCAGTGGCTGGAGGCTTTGTGGCGGGGTGCAAAGGCCTTATCAAGACTCCAGGGAAAATTGTGAATGGAGTTAAGGATGGCGTTGATGCAGTGCTTGATTAAATGAACTGTGCATCCAGATGTTTGAGGTCTTCTTTTGTCACTGACTGGCTTATTAAAGAAAATGGGTTGGGTAAACAAACTGTCGTAAATGTCATCATTTGTATCCCGATTACGCTGCTAGCCATCAGAGGGCGCAATTGGCCTTGCTTTCTCTAGGGTGGGTAGATGGTGACCCCCCCACATCACTCTAGTGCGGCGCCAGTGCGTCAGAGCCAGGTATACGGCATGTAAAGGTGTGTTGGTTGGTTGCCTGGTGACGTTGCAGTTGGAACGATTGGAGCTTGGAAGTCCAGAGGGATGATCAGTTATTCAGTTATTAATGAAATAATACATTAATGGAATGGAATGGAATTCTGAGTGGCTGCCTCCCAGACAACAGAAAGTGAAACTAAGCCACTTTGACATTTACTGTAAACGCTTCTCGAAAGCAGATAACATCAGGAACTGCTGTTTCATTACCAATAAAGCCACGTTTTATGATTTCAGTATCTACACACCGCCTATTACTAATATGATCTCCACTTTCTCCACTTCTTTTGAATAAAAATGGGAAATATTGGTACTATATGACAGCAATGGACAGCCAGATAGATCCCTGAATCTTATACCTACCCAATATACAAATTCTGGGCTGAGAGCAACCCCACCTGGGTTATCTGGCAACCAGATTGATGGGTAAATATTGGAGAAAATCAAGTCAAGTCAAGTCAGATTCATTTGTAGAGCTTTTTACTACTGTTGTCGTCATAAAGCAGTTTTACATAATTAGTAATTAGTAAAGACAGAAAAAAATAAATAACGTAAGACATGAAGGATCAAAGACCCCCAGTGAGCAGACCCCAGCGCTGACAGTGGCAAGGAGAACCTCCCTCAGAGCTGGAGGAAGAAACCTTGGGAGGAACCAAGACTCACAAGGGGGACCCGACCCGTCCTCCTCTGATCAGAACTATTTATTAATTATTGATAAAAAAAGTTACCAAACCATCTAAACTGTTGAACTGCTCTGATCATAATCATAATATACTAATCATATAATAGTGGTTAATATTAATAATTAATATAGGATAATTATTAGATTCAGCTGATCTACAATATTGATAATATATATACAGTATATATATATATATAAATATATACAGTATATATATATATATATATATATATATAATACAGCATAGTTGCACAGCTAAACTGCAGAATTGTGGTTAATAGTGTCTTTTTTGCTAGATGGTTGCTATGGTGTTGCTACGTGGATGCAATGGTTTTCCAGTAGTTGCTATGTATCTGCTAGTTGGTTTGCGATGGTGTTCCAGTTAGATGCTATAGTGCTGCTGAATGGTATGTAGGTGGTTGCTATGGTGTTGCCATGTTGGTGCAATGGTTTTCCAGTGGGGTTCAACTAGTGTGGGGTCAATTAGTGGCTACAAGGGTTTATGTAGGCAGTTGCTATGGTAACCCAGGCTACAAAATGGTTGCTAGTTGATGGCTACAGTGTTACCTAGTGCTTGCTTGATGAGTGCTGTACTAGGGTTAGGGTTAGGGTTATATGATAGCTGTTATATGATCATATTGTTATTTCAGATGGTTTCTATAGGGTGGGTTGCTAGGTAGTTCCTAGGCAGTTGCTATCGTGTTACAAAGGGGTTGCTGTTTCAGAAATGATGGTAAATGGGACTAAATCAGCCAACCTTGTAAGCAGTCAGAGCATATTGAAAACAGACGATTAAAGCCATGTTTTTATATTTATAATTATACTTATATAGTATTTGTTGTTTATTTTTATATATTCCTCATCTCTATATAGTTTATTTATTGTGTTTTTTATGTCCATATTCTAATCTGAATCAGCTTTCTTAATGCTTATATTATAATTCATCTTAGTGCAGGTATTAACCTAAAAAAATAAAAAAAATAAAAAGAAAAAAATATATATATCATATAACATCTATATCAATAACATTTAGATCAATTTCTTAAAACCATTAAAAGGTTCTTCATCTCTTCTACAAAGGATTTTAGTTAGCTGACTCATCTGCATGCAGAGGTAACGGCCTTGTTTTTTGAGGTGAAGGAGAGTAGTTTCACTTTTGGTTTTTAATGTAGGCCAACAAACCAGGGGGCTGGATCACTGGACTTCACCACTGAGGGTCTGTAGAGTTCTATAACACCCCGCACCATCAACCTTTTTCAGTGTACTCTCACGCACTGAGCTGTACCCACTGCTCTACCAACCCACATTCGCCATCAGCAGCTGCTACAGGTAGGTACTGCCCTCTGAGACGAGATCAGGATAGAAGCTTTGTGTTCAATGTAGATAATTAGTGGAATTAGTACAAATAAAAGAACCTTTGTTATGGATGTAATACATTATCGTTTTGTTGACAAGATTTTATTTGACTTTGAAGAAAGACGAAGGGTAAGGAGTCTACCCTTATTCAATTTTAGAAATAAGAACTGTTTTTAGATATTACAATAAATGAGGCTAAATCAACCAACCCTGGAAGCAATCAGAGCATGTTGAAAACTGCAGATCAAAGGAAATTATTTATGTTCTTATGTATTTTATATTTATATATATATATAATACATAAGAAAGTGAATCATTTTCATGATTTGCATTTTCAATCATAAAGCAGATTAAAGGAAATCATTTTCTTATGTATTAATACTTCTATATGTTTTATATTATTTCTTATTTACTTTTATATATTTTTTATCTCTATATGTTGTATTAAATTAGTTTTTTTAGCTGGTAATATCCTAATCTGAATCAGAATGCTTCATGTTATATAAGGCACCGAATTCAACTCGGTGCAGATATTAACGTAAAATTAAAAACAAAAAAGTATATATATATATATATTCAACTTTGACCATAAACAGTTTTTACTGACTGAGATATAATTTCAGTTTAACATCGACTGTAGTACTGTAGTTCTGTAGGTACACAGTATGTACTCATGATAAAAATATACATTATTAATAAATATGTTTATTGCAACAGGCTGACCACAGTAGAGGAAGGTGGGAGGGGGCAGTGTTGCCAACTCCTCAATAAGGAAAGTAGCTGTTGGCTGTCCTAGAAGTCGCTAAATGATGTCATCGCCTAATTTGCATAATTAGGAATAACGTTGTGGGAGAGAAAAGAGTAAAAACACCCTAAATATGTTAGAACCTTGTATCTCCATTTTCGCTGTTATTAATTTTTCTCCATAATATGAATCTGGCAGAATTTCATGATGACCAATAGAAACGCTCCAAAATGACATTGACTTCCATTGAAAGTTAATTAGGTTTTTTAATAAACCTTCTCCTGTAAAGTTGGGCTGGGTTTGGTATCTATCAGAGCTTATAAACTGTAAAGCTTGCCTTGCTCACACCATCCCTGACAAAGCCTGACCATTTCAGATAGCTTTAACGGCCAGGGACAGCCAGCAAGTCCAGGCTTCCATTCCTGACTCCCACAACTCAATACCTTCAGCCCTTGCTCGAGAAAAAATGGTTTCTGACGGCTGTGGTCTGCAAGGCCTTAATGGAGCCGACGGGCTCTGCTGGGAATTGACCGGGGGGTGTTTAAAACAGCCGATGTTGCTGGTCTGAGCTGAGCTTACTAGAGCTGTCCAGACAGTTTCTGGACATGAATTCCCCACTTCTAGACTAATGTCCACTCCTGGATTCTTCACGATCTGGAAATTCCTGGACTGCTCATGGTATTCAGTATTGAGTCCTTCTATAACAGAATCTGTTCCTCCACAGCAAACATGGACTTCTTCAAAGCAGTCGGTGCTGTGGCGGCAGGTTTCGTCGGGGGTACTGTAGGTGTGGCGAAAGCCGTGGTAGACACCACAGTGAACATCGGCAAAGGAGTCCTGGAGGGAGTGGAGGGCGGAATTGCCGACATGGAGAACGCCAACTCCAGTGAGGAAACGATGGAGGCAATTGTAGATGTGATAACAAAGCCAGTGGCTGGAGGCTTTGTGGCGGGGTGCAAAGGCCTTATCAAGACTCCAGGGAAAATTGTGAATGGAGTTAAGGATGGCGTTGATGCAGTGCTTGATTAAATGAACTGTGCATCCAGATGTTTGAGGTCTTCTTTTGTCACTGACTGGCTTATTAAAGAAAATGGGTTGGGTAAACAAACTGTCGTAAATGTCATCATTTGTATCCCGATTACGCTGCTAGCCATCAGAGGGCGCAATTGGCCTTGCTTTCTCTAGGGTGGGTAGATGGTGACCCCCCCACATCGCTCTAGTGCGGCGCCAGTGCGTCAGAGCCAGGTATACGGCATGTAAAGGTGTGTTGATTGGTTGCCTGGTGACGTTGCAGTTGGAAAAAGAGGCGTGGCTGGCTGTGCATGTGTCAGAGTGGGCGTATGTGATTGGGGGAGGGGAAATTCGTATAGACTGGGTAATTGGCGATCTAAATTGGGAAGAAAACGGGTAAAAATATGAAATAAATGTTTTAATACATTTTTTTGTAATATCTTTAATAATTCAGAATAATTATAGTGTATACGGCATATACAGGCCAGTATCCTGTGCTGCTTATGCTCCTAAGAACAAGGAGTATCCCACAGATCCCATTAAGACTACACCTCCAACCCCTCCAACACATAGACACATACACACATATATACATACATATTTAAATAAATATACATACACACACATATTTATATATATTTATATATATATACATACACACATACACACACACATATATATGTGTATGTGTATATATGTTTATATAAATATATATATATATATATATATATATATATATATATGTGTGTGTGTATGTGTATATATGTTTAGATAAATAAACATGTGTGTGTGTGTGTGTATGTGTTTTTATATATGTATATATTCACACTCACACAGGTGTGTTAATTAGGGAGTTTTTGACTCACAGACTGTTCAGAAAAGTGTATATGCTGGTAATAGCATTTTTAATGAAAAATGAAAGGATAAATATTTGTATTATAACATTTATTTATTTAAGAGCAGATAAAGAAATGAATCTGTAACATACAACAATTTATCACACAACAAAAAACGGCGTATAAATGATGAGTAAAATGTATCCATTATTCTCTGAATGATATTGTGTTATGTGTAAAATTATTGATCTTTTTCAGTTATGTTATCATAAATCATCTTTGCTCCTGCTCCCACTGCAACTGCAGCACCAGCAGCCACCACTGAAGCTGACAGGAGGATTGCAGTCTCTGTAGCAAGCACCACACCTGCAGCCACAGCTCCTGCCCCACCCACGGCCATTCCTGCTCCCAGGGCAATGTCTTTGGCCACTTTCATGATCTGAATACTTCTCTGGACCTTCTGAAACATCTCATTAGTATAGTGCTTCCCTTTGTTCCTCTTCACCACTGCGTCAATCTTCTCCAGCAGCTCTGTGACCTGAGCACGGTTCCCAGTGTCCTCATTGCTGAGTCCATGGTATCTGCCCCCGCAGCTGTCGATGCACTGCAGAAGATTGACGCTTTCGCTGACATACTCCTCCAAAGGTTTCCCCTTCAGCTGGTCAGTGCAGGTGAACAGAACGATGGTGTAGAGCGAGGCTTCCTTTCCAAAGTTCTCCTGAATCCACTTCACAGCGTTTTGCTCCTCAGGTGTGAATCTCCCTGGTCTGATCACCAGCAGGAACACATGGGGGCCAGGAAGCGACCTGCGGATGCAGTCTTTTATTTGGAAGCTTGTTTTATTTTTGGGCTTTCCTTCTTGGTTTTTGGGGAGTCGTGGAGTTCCGAAAATCCCGGGTGTGTCTATCACTGTAATCTTCCTACCTCCAAGGCCCTGACTCGCTTTTCTGCACTTGTCTGTGACCGCTGAGGATGAAAACTCCGATTTGAATACATTTGTACCCAGGATGGTGTTTCCAGTGGCACTCTTCCCAGCACCGGTTTTACCCAGAAGAACAATTCTCAGCTCAGACTCTGTACATCAACAAATATCCAAAGAAAAGGCAACAGTTTATTCCTGGTTCTTCATGGAAGCAAAAGTGGTTCTGCTGATGTAGCACCACCTGCAGTACTGGAGTGCTCAAATGAACATCACATTACTGTACATAAATGATTGCAGTTTTTTAAAATAAAGAAATATAGTATCATACTCACTGGATGAGGCTTTTTGTTTGTCGGGGAAATGCAAGCAACCTGAAACGAAAGCATTTTTATATTTACTATACAGCATTCTTTATATATATATATATATATATATATATATATATATATATATATATATATATATATATGTACAGTGGGGGCCTGTAATTGACATCATAGGTAGACCGCAACTATGAGAGACAAAATGAGAAAAAAAATCTGAAAATCGCATTGTCTGATTTTTAAATAATTTATTTGCAAATAATGGTGGAAAATAAGTATTTGGTCACCTACAAACAAGCAAGATTTCTGGCTGTCACAGACCTGTAACTTCTTCTTTAAGAGGCATCTCTGTCCTCTACTCATTACCTGTATGATTTTATTTATTTATATTAATGGCACCTGTTTGAACTGGTTAACAGTATAAAAGACACCTGCCCACAACCTCAAACAGTCACACTCCAAACTCCACTATGGTGAAGACCAAATAGCTGTCGAAGGACACCAGAAACAGAACTGTAGACCTGCACCAGGCTGGGAAGACTGAATCTGCAATAGGCAGCAGCTTGGTGTGAAGAAATCTACTGTGGGAGCAATAATCAGAAAATGGGAGACCTACAGGACCACTGCTAATCTCCCTCAATCAGGGGCTCCACGCAAGATCTCAGCCTGTGGGGCCAAAATGATCACAAGAACAGTGAGCAAAAATCCCAGAACCACACGGGGGGACCTAGTGAATGACCTGCAGAAAGCTGGGACCAACGTTACAAAGACTACCGTCAGTAACACACTACGCCGCCAGGGACTCGGATCTTGCAGTGCCAGACGTGTTCCCCTGCTTAAGCCTGTACATATCCGGCTCGTCTGAAGTTTGCTAGAGAGCATTTGGATGTTCCGGAAAAGTATTGGGAGAATGTCTTATGGTCAGATGAAACCAAAGTAGAACAACAACTCGTATACCCGTACACCATACCAACTGTGAAGCATGGGGGTGGCAACATCATGCTTTGGGGCTGTTTCTCTGCAAAGGGACTAGGACGACTGGTCTGTGTACATGTATTGTGAGATTTTGAGTGCAAACCTCTTTCCATCAGCAAGGGCATTGAAGATAAAACGTGGCTGGGTCTTTCAGCATAACAATGATCCCAAGCACACTGCCAGGGCAACAAAGGAGTGGCTTCGTAAGAAGCATTTCAAGGTCCTGGAGTGGCCAAGCCAGTCTCCAGATCTCAACCCCATAGAAAACCATTGGGGGGTTGAAAGTACGTGTTGCCCGCCGACAGCCCCAAAACATCACTGCTCTAGAGGAGATCTGCATGGAGGAATGGGCCAACATACCAGCAACGGTGTGTGCCAACCTTGTGAAGACTTACAGAAAACGTTTGACCTCTGTCATTGCCAATAAAGGATATATAACAAAGTATTGAGATGAACTTTTGTTATTGACCAAATACTTATTTTCCACCATTATTTGCAAATAAATTGTTTAAAAATCAGACAATGTGATTTTCTGAATTTTTTTTTCTCATTTTGTCTCTCATAGTTGAGGTCTACCTATGATGTCAATTACAGCCTCTCTCATCTTTTTAAGTGGGAGAACTTGCACAATTGGTGACTAACTGTATGCTTGCTTTTTTACTTGGGGTCATCTTTAGCTTGTAAGGTAGGCTGGTTTTAAATATACTTCTAACTAGATTCTGCTAACACTCTTGTCTTAAGGTTAACATAGAAGCTTGGTGCTCACTAGTTGATTGAGGTGCTGATTCAGGTGTAGTTTCAGGCCAGCTAGAAGTGTGAATTGCAGAGGAGGAGCCAAGTGCCTCCAATCTTGATAAATTAGGTGTGGAGCCACTCAGAAATCAGTGTGCTTGCTTTTTTACTTGGGGTCATCTTTAGCTTGTAAGGTAGGCTGGTTTTAAATATACTTCTAACTAGATTCTGCTAACACTCTTGTCTTAAGGTTAACATAGAAGCTTGGTGCTCACTAGTTGATTGAGGTGCTGATTCAGGTGTAGTTTCAGGCCAGCTAGAAGTGTGAATTGCAGAGGAGGAGCCAAGTGCCTCCAATCTTGATAAATTAGGTGTGGAGCCACTCAGAAATCAGTGTGCTTGCTTTTTTACTTGGGGTCAAAGTGGTGGAACGAGCTGCCCCTGGATGTCCGAACGGCCGAGTCGCTCGCTGTCTTCAAACGCAGACTGAAGACCCACCTCTTCAGAGAGTACTTGGACGAATAGTTCTATGGTCGCCTTATTGTCTTGTGTTTAGCAATGTCTAAGCTTGGAGGTATCTTTTGTATTAGTCTATTCTAACTAGCTGAGGTTTTCTTGGGTAAATAGCAAAGCACTTTGTAAGTCGCTCTGGATAAGAGCGTCTGCTAAATGCCGTAAATGTAAATGTAACTAAATACTTTTTTCCCCACTGTATATATATATAAATATTTGTATCATCCTTACTTTATTTATCTCTTTTTAAATTGATATTTATAAGATTGTCGGTAAATGAAGAAACTGCAAAAAAATAATTTCTTTGAAATTTCTTTCTGAAATGAAAAATGTCGGAAAATGAAGGAACTGCAAAGTAAGAAGTAAGAAGTACAGTGTAACTCCTGAATCTTGATTATTGAATTTTAAAAAATAACTTGCTTTAGAAGACATTTGGTGTAGAATAGAACAAGCAAGGCAAATTTGTTGATATGCAATACTACTCTATCTTACACCCCACCAACGGTGTATTTTCATGCCTTTCGCCTGTTGTTTAAATAGCGAATATATCTACACCCATGGGTGCGATGGTCTCAAAATGAGGGGTGTTCAGGTCAGTTTTTGGCGTATTGCTGTGTATCTCTGCATTGGAAGACACAGGAGGAGCTCCACAGACTAAAAACAGCCTAGGCAGATGTTCGTCAACAGTCAGACATTCGTTCGTTGCTATCTTGGCAGTGAATTGTCAACACAAGAGACACACTGATTGGTTTATTACAGCACATTACACCTAAAAAAACACACCCGTGATTAATTAATAGAGCTGAGCAAGGGGCACTTTTCCTGTTGTTGTGCTACTGAAGACACACCGACACGCCTTAAATCAAGCCCTGGTTGATGGCTCGCCAAAAGATTGTTAAAATAGGGCCCACAATGTTAAGATAGATAAAACACTGCATGGCCTAACACTTTAGTGAATATGATGGTGGCATATGATAAAATAAATAAACAATAAGCACTTTTAGAAAAGACATGGAAAACAAAGCTGCTGGATGTGATAAAATCTACTTGACAACAACTACTTTCATTCCATGAATAAAATCAATTCCAAAGTGATCAGACTGTAGTTACTGATTTGGCCTATGGAGTCTCTAAATGCTTGATTACAATCAGTGTGTCCATTTCCCTGCTTAAAAGGGGAGATATTGAGTAGACAGTTCCAATTAGAAGTAACTCATTCTTCTTTTTTTTTTTTTTTGCCATTTATCACTTTTTTTTGACATAATGTAATTCTGTCAGTTCAAACTGGTCCAAGAGAAAAGCACAAAAATGACTCGAAATTATTTTTTTTACTTTGACTTCCAAGTTAAGAAGGCGTTTTCCTGTAAAGCTGACATTTCTATATAACAAAGATTTTCCTGAAGTGATAATATTCAGTCCTCTCCACAGGATATGACTTAATTTTCACTCAGAATTTCACCTGAATCACATATAATTTGGCCAGTGATTAACAGGACTTGGTCTTACTGGTGAAAAGTACACGTACTGGCAAGTAAACTAATAACACTGTACATATCCCTAACCTTTGACCCTCAAGATCTATTAACACTCTACTAAACTGTTGAGAGTTTGAGCAAATCTTTTGTCGTCAGATTGTTTTTCCTAATCTTACAATAAAAACAGGCCCGATACCCTGATTGGGACACAAGGACCAAATAATATTTCCTACTCACCAGATGATTCATCAGCTCCGTTGTCAAAGCGCTCTGTAAGAGAACCAAAACCTCTGAAACTTTAGTCAAATACATTTAGCAGCGGACCAACGTACAAAACTGACAACTTGTTAGTCCTGTATAATTCTTCAGGTTATTATATACAAAGCTGTGAAGTTTCTGAAATGGACCGGAAAGAAGTTAATAATAAAATTAACATTAATAACTGAAAAAAACAGGAAACAGGAAATATGCTAATTAGTTTACTATTTAAATGAGAAAAATAGACAAAACACCTTTATCACATGTAACACATCTACTGTTTTGGTGTTAGTCTATAATATGGTTTCCTGTAATATATTAACACAAATATTGTTATTGTCACACAAAAATCTTGTATCTCCAAAATGTTAACAATACATAAAAAACTTTACTTCTTTACTTTTAATGGAAGTCAGTGTAAAAAAAGAATACATTTTAAGTAATGTTTGAGCATTTCTATTTGTCATCTTGAAATTCAATAGAAAGAAAACTGCAAGATTTATATTATGGAGAAAAGTGAAAAACAGCAAAAATGGAGATACAAGGCTTTTGCATGACCATGATGTTTAGTTTTATGTCTACATTCCCAAAATGCTTCGGTTTCATCTTCAGGGTATACAAAGAGTAGATTATGCAATCGAATACTATTTAAACAAGGTTTATGTTTTCTAATAAACAAAAAGAAAAACAAATATATATATATATATTCTATTTGAAAGTTAAACATTTGTACATACTCACCATAATCCCCCATTTTTTATGTAGCTGTAAATCACCTATGATGTTATCCACAGATCTGTACACAGCTTCAGAAGTTCTATATCCTTTTAATAAAGGATCTGCCACTGCTGATATTTCCAGTGACCAATCAGAAGGTTTGTGGGAAGATTATTTCTGCAGTGGTCAGCATAACTACAGGTCATGAACCTTACAACAGAACCTAATATTGCCGAAACAATCAAAACAATACACTGAATATCTGAGAACTGAAAGTGAGAGACCAGCAGAAGCACAGTCATTCCAGGCATGTGCTGAAATCTGCATTTCTCTGAAAAACCTACAGTAACTCAGAGTTTCATTTCTTTTCTTTAATAAAAACAACTTTGATTTTGGTGGTTCTTTAAATAACAAATTTTTAGAAATTGTTATGAATTTAAAGTCCTATTTGTTTTTTGCATTGGGAGGAATGTTTTTTTTAACTAGAAAAAAAACTCAAAATCTGTTATTGTTTTAATTTTTTATTATTATCCACTGTCGACCTGCGAAGGTCAGGTTCCCATTTTGAGTCTTGGTTTCTCTCAAGGTTTCTTCCTCTCGACCCGAGGGAGCTTCTCCTTGCCACTGTTGCCACTGGCTTCCTCTAAAGAGGCTCGGACCCGGATCTCTGTACATCTGCTTTGTGACGACATTCTTTGTGAAAAATCTATATGAATAAAATTGAACTGAACCGACTTCTTAAGGTGCTTTGAGGAACCTTCAAGGAACCTTTTTCTTCTGAAAGCCTTTTCTTAAAGGGTTCCTAAAGCATCTTAAGACATTCCTCCACAATTTCTAATTGAAGAACCTCCAAAAGTTCCTTGAGGATCAGTTACGTTTACATCATGGTCCAGTTCCATGCTGAGCCACCATTAGCCCCAGTTCAATTGAATCATGCCCGAGCTCACCTCTTTAAGCAGGGGTCAAGCACGGTTCCCTGATCACACTAGTCAAATGAACCTGGCTTGGGGGGGGGGAGGGGGGAGGAGGGGTGGTCTAGTCTAAGCATGTACAGCACCTCTGTTACCATTTACGATACATACAGGATATCCATAATCAACATAACTATAATATTTTAGCTTGTCGACACAGTATGTGTGTGTGTGTGTGTGTGTGTGTGTGAATGCATACTTTCAGTTTAAAAGAGCTGGTTGAGTTGATCAGAAAGTCATTTCTGACATTTGAACCAATGGGCGTGTCAGAAACACCTCCACTAGACCTTAAAGATTGTCTACACTATAAAGAATAACTGCTCAGACGTCTGGAGAAGATCGCAGACTTATCTCCCGTCTAATAAACGAGGCGACAGCACTTCAACTGAGAAGAAGACGAAGGGAGAGAGAAATGGCTGCAGTTGGTGAGTAAGGAAGGGCTGTGACAAATCAACTTCCTAAATCAGCTGATCTGGACATTTCTGAGTTTGATCTTGAGGGGAAACTGTTCAATCATGAAACGATCAAGCAATCAATCTACATTTCTACTGTAATACTAAAATATTACAGTATTTGATGGTGAGCTATATTGGAGAATCCGCCTGAGAATCTCAGATAAGTGATTATGTAATGTCATTTTTAACAAATTTAGCATAACAATAAACAGCAACATGTTCAAATGCCCATCAGTAATACAGTAAACCACACGTCAGCCCTGAATCCTTCTGCAACTGGTCAGAAGGTTTACAGAGAAGAATGCAGTGGGGCTCACATAGGTGGAATGTAGGCAAGGTGGGTTCCAGGTGGGCCTGGAGGCTCTGAGTGGGTTTGTACATACGTTTTTACTGGGACCCAGTTGATCTTCCAAAATTGGGCCCCATTTGTCAGCCCACTTTCTCCATGTCTCATATGGTTCCCATCTAGGCACCAGTGTGCAGTGCACAACCCAGATAGGGCCCATGTTTAACCTCTCCTGGTCCAATCACTGACCCTGATGGGCATCCACATATGGGGCCAACGTAGAAGTGAGTGGAAATGAGTGGAAATGATGAGCCAGTTAATTATCTAAAAAAAGCATAAAAATAAACAGCAAAAAGTTCAAATGCCCAGAAATGCTACACCTGAGTAATACAGGAAACCACACCTCCAGCCCTTAGTCCTTCTCACCGGTTCTGCAACTTGTCAGAAGGTTTAGAGAGAAGAATGCAGTCTGGCTAGACGGGACTCACAGCTTCAGAGAGTGAGATTTTTGGATTTTTAAAAATGTAGAATTAGAACAGTTGGAGAGCCATGATGGAATGGTTTCACCCATTCCAGTGTAACTAAGCTGATTTGAAGGTGGTCTTTGTTTTAACGTGCAGGTTCCGATCTGCGGATGGTGCTGCTGGGAAAGACTGGATCAGGAAAGAGTGCAGCAGGAAACACCATCCTGGGAAGACAGGAATTCAGAGTAGACGTATCATCTATGTCTGTGACCAGGATCTGTGAGAAATGTGAGGGAACAGTGGGCGGCAGGAAGATCTCGGTGGTGGACACTCCAGGCCTCCTTCACACATCACTGCCAGAAGATCAGCTGAGAGCTGAAATAGAGCAAAGTGTGTATCTGTCTGCTCCCGGCCCTCATGTGTTCCTGCTGGTGATCAGACTGGGAGTCAGGTACACCGATGAGGAGCAGGACGCTGTGTATTGGATTCAGAAGAACTTTGGAGAAGCAGCCTTAAAACACACTGTCGTACTCTTCACTCATGCAGACATGCTAAGGGCAGCATCAGTGGAGCAGTATGTGGAAGATGATGAGCTGCTGAAACAGCTTGTTGAAGATTGTGAGGGCAGATATCATCTCTTTGATAATGAAGACGTGGAGAACCGCTGTCAAGTCTTGGAGCTTCTGGAGAAGGCGGATGCTTTATCCAGCACATATTACACCAGTGAGATGTACCAGGCAATTCAGAAGAAGCTGGAAGAAGAAGAAGAAAAGAGGAAGCTTAAAGAGGAGGAGGAGGAGGAGGAAAGTCTAAAGAGGTGGGAGGAGCTGAGAGAGGCAGTCATTAGATTAAAGTATAAGGTAAAGAGAGAGCTGAGGAAGATCAGGTATAAAAGGATAATAAGGGACATAATGAGAAATGAAGAGAGAGAAGAGAAGCTCACAGCAGGTCTTTTTGGAACTCTTATAAATGCAACAAAAATAGCCTTCAGAGAAGCCGAATTTGCCAAAACATTTGGAGTTGGGTTTGTTGTGGGATGTGTTTTAGGACTAGTGGAAGTTACGACTGGAATTCGGTTATTATCCGCAATTACACCTACTGTTGCATTTGTTCTAGGAGCAGGAATAGGCTTCGCTAGTGTTCCGATCAGGCTTTACAAAAGGAGACTTAGAGGGCATTAAGTCTGAGTTATTAATACCAGTACTAAATTCATACATCCAGCAGGTGGAGAGTTGTTATTTAGAGGGCTCTTATCTCACATATAAATATAATGAACAGTGTGTAAAGCTTGTAATTCAATCATAATGACAGGGATTCTCAAAGAGATCTGCCCCAGGACACTTCCCATTCCGGCCACCAGAGGACAGCATCACCAGAATTTTAGTTAATGCTCCACTTCCTGTCCCTCTCATCTGAATCCCACCCCCCCAGGCACATCCCATCCCCCGGACATAGCCTATCCCCCCAAACACATTCTATCCCCCTGGACACATCTTATCCCCCCGGACACATTCTATCCCTCCCAGACACATCCTATCCCCTCCAAACACATCCCATCCCCCTGGACACATCCCATCCCCCTGGACACATCCTATCCCCCCGGACACATTCTAGCCCCCGGAACACATCCTATCCCCCGCAAACATCCTATCTTCCTGGACACATCTTATCCCCCTGGACACATCCTATTCCCACGGACACATCCTATCCGCCTGGACACATCCTATCCGCCTGGACACATCCTATCCGCCTGGACACATCCTATCCCCCCGGACACATCCTATCCCCCTGGACACATCCTATCCCCTGGACACATCCTATCTCCCAGGACACATTCTATCCCCTGGACACATCCTATCTCCCTGGACACATCCCATCCCCCTGGACACAGTCTATCCCCCCAGACATATTCTATCCCCCTGGACACATCCTATCCCCCTGGACACAGCCTACCCCCCTGGACACATTCCATCCCCCCATGCACCTCCTATCCCCCCGGACACATCCTATCCCCCTGGACACATCTTATCCCCCCAGACACATCCTATCCCCCTGGACACATCCTTTCCCCCCGGACACATCCCATCCCCCCATGCACCTCCTATCCCCCTGGACACATCTTATCCCCCCGGACACATCCCATCCCCCATGCACCTCCCTATCCCCCCAGACACATCCTACCCCCCTGGACACATCCTATCCCCCCAGACACATCCTATCCCCCAGACACATCCCATCCCCCCAGACACATCCCATGCCCCTGGACACATCCCATCCCCCCGGGCACATCCCATCCCCCCGGGCACATCCTATCCCCCCGGACACATCCCATCCCCCCGGACACATCCCATCCCTCCCAGGCACATCCCTAATTTTAATTTTTATTATTTTTCATAATTTCTTTTTTTACATTTTTAAATATTTACTTTATACTTTACACTTATGTCTGTGTAGTTTTTTCATACCTAATATTTACAAACATAATATTGGCAAACAAATCATGCAAAATATTTCTTTTAAATATATTGACATTTTATAAAGCAAACTTTTCTTTCAAAACAATTTTATTTCATGAAATCTTGAATTTTGAATACCATATACTATGTCCAAAATATTTAACCCCTTATGATTACATTTGGGCTATACGATTGACCTCCCACATATGGAAACTGTACAATTCTTGTACAACAAGACTCTTTCCACACTGTACTTTTGATTGTAATAAAATGTATCATGATTGCAACTGAAATTTCTGCTGTTATATGTCTGTTTATCTACTCACTGTCTCATTGTTACCTCTCTCAGTTAGTCTGTCTAGTCAGTGTCTTCTTGTTACCTCTCTCAGTTTGTCTGTTTATCTAGTCACTTTCTCATTGTTACCTTGCTCAGTTTGTGTCTGTTTATCTAGTCAGTGTCTCATTGTTACCTCGCTCAGTTTATGTGTGTCTAGTCAGTGTCTCATTGTTACCTCGCTCAGTTTATGTGTGTCTAGTCAGTGTCTCATTGTTACCTCTCTCAGTTTATGTCTGTTTAGCTAGTCAGTGTCTTCTTGTTACCTCTCTCAGTTTATGTCTGTTTAGCTAGTCAGTGTCTCATTGTTACCTCGCTCAGTTTATGTCTGTTTAGCTAGTCAGTGTCTTCTTGTTACCTCTCTCAGTTTATGTCTGTTTAGCTAGTCAGTGTCTCATTGTTACCTCGCTCAGTTTATGTCTGTTTAGCTAGTCAGTGTCTCATTGTTACCTCGCTCAGTTTATGTCTGTTTATCTAGTCAGTGTCTCATTGTTACCTTGCTCAGTTTATGTCTGTTTAGCTAGTCAGTGTCTCATTGTTACCTTGCTCAGTTTATGTCTGTTTAGCTAGTCAGTGTCTGAGTTACCTCGCTCAGTTTATGTCTGTTTATCTAGTCTGTGTTATTGTTACCTCTCTCAGTTTATGTCTGTTTATCTAGTCAGTGTCTCATTGTTACCTCGCTCAGTTTATGTCTGTTTATCTAGTCAGTGTCTCATTGTTACCTCGCTCAGTTTATGTCTGTTTAGCTAGTCAGTGTCTCATTGTTACCTTGCTCAGTTTATGTCTGTTTAGCTAGTCAGTGTCTGAGTTACCTCGCTCAGTTTATGTCTGTTTATCTAGTCTGTGTTATTGTTACCTCTCTCAGTTTATGTCTGTTTAGCTAGTCAGTGTCTCATTGTTACCTTGCTCAGTTTATGTCTGTTTAGCTAGTCAGTGTCTGAGTTACCTCGCTCAGTTTATGTCTGTTTATCTAGTCTGTGTTATTGTTACCTCTCTCAGTTTATGTCTGTTTATCTAGTCAGTGTCTCATTGTTACCTCGCTCAGTTTATGTCTGTTTATCTAGTCAGTGTCTCATTGTTACCTCGCTCAGTTTGTGTGTAGTCAGTGTCTCATTGTTACCTCGCTCAGTTTATGTGTGTCTAGTCAGTGTCTCATTGCTACCTCGCTCAGTTTATGTCTGTTTAGCTAGTCAGTGTCTTCTTGTTACCTCTCTCAGTTTATGTCTGTTTAGCTAGTCAGTGTCTTCTTGTTACCTCTCTCAGTTTATGTCTGTTTATCTAGTCAGTGTCTCATTGTTACCTCGCTCAGTTTATGTCTGTTTATCTAGTCAGTGTCTCATTGTTACCTCGCTCAGTTTATGTCTGTTTAGCTAGTCAGTGTCTCATTTTTACCTCGCTCAGTTTATGTCTGTTTAGCTAGTCAGTGTCTCATTGTTACACATCCTTTCCCCCCGGACACATCCCATCCCCCCATGCACCTCCTATCCCCCTGGACACATCTTATCCCCCCGGACACATCCCATCCCCCATGCACCTCCCTATCCCCCCAGACACATCCTACCCCCCTGGACACATCCTATCCCCCCAGACACATCCTATCCCCCAGACACATCCCATCCCCCCAGACACATCCCATGCCCCTGGACACATCCCATCCCCCCGGGCACATCCCATCCCCCCGGGCACATCCTATCCCCCCGGACACATCCCATCCCCCCGGACACATCCCATCCCTCCCAGGCACATCCCTAATTTTAATTTTTATTATTTTTCATAATTTCTTTTTTTACATTTTTAAATATTTACTTTATACTTTACACTTATGTCTGTGTAGTTTTTTCATACCTAATATTTACAAACATAATATTGGCAAACAAATCATGCAAAATATTTCTTTTAAATATATTGACATTTTATAAAGCAAACTTTTCTTTCAAAACAATTTTATTTCATGAAATCTTGAATTTTGAATACCATATACTATGTCCAAAATATTTAACCCCTTATGATTACATTTGGGCTATACGATTGACCTCCCACATATGGAAACTGTACAATTCTTGTACAACAAGACTCTTTCCACACTGTACTTTTGATTGTAATAAAATGTATCATGATTGCAACTGAAATTTCTGCTGTTATATGTCTGTTTATCTACTCACTGTCTCATTGTTACCTCTCTCAGTTAGTCTGTCTAGTCAGTGTCTTCTTGTTACCTCTCTCAGTTTGTCTGTTTATCTAGTCACTTTCTCATTGTTACCTTGCTCAGTTTGTGTCTGTTTATCTAGTCAGTGTCTCATTGTTACCTCGCTCAGTTTATGTGTGTCTAGTCAGTGTCTCATTGTTACCTCGCTCAGTTTATGTGTGTCTAGTCAGTGCCTCATTGTTACCTCGCTCAGTTTATGTGTGTCTAGTCAGTGTCTCATTGCTACCTCTCTCAGTTTATGTCTGTTTAGCTAGTCAGTGTCTTCTTGTTACCTCTCTCAGTTTATGTCTGTTTAGCTAGTCAGTGTCTCATTGTTACCTCGCTCAGTTTATGTGTGTCTAGTCAGTGTCTCATTGTTACCTCTCTCAGTTTATGTCTGTTTAGCTAGTCAGTGTCTTCTTGTTACCTCTCTCAGTTTATGTCTGTTTAGCTAGTCAGTGTCTCATTGTTACCTCGCTCAGTTTATGTCTGTTTAGCTAGTCAGTGTCTTCTTGTTACCTCTCTCAGTTTATGTCTGTTTAGCTAGTCAGTGTCTCATTGTTACCTCGCTCAGTTTATGTCTGTTTAGCTAGTCAGTGTCTCATTGTTACCTCGCTCAGTTTATGTCTGTTTATCTAGTCAGTGTCTCATTGTTACCTTGCTCAGTTTATGTCTGTTTAGCTAGTCAGTGTCTCATTGTTACCTTGCTCAGTTTATGTCTGTTTAGCTAGTCAGTGTCTGAGTTACCTCGCTCAGTTTATGTCTGTTTATCTAGTCTGTGTTATTGTTACCTCTCTCAGTTTATGTCTGTTTATCTAGTCAGTGTCTCATTGTTACCTCGCTCAGTTTATGTCTGTTTATCTAGTCAGTGTCTCATTGTTACCTCGCTCAGTTTGTGTGTAGTCAGTGTCTCATTGTTACCTCGCTCAGTTTATGTGTGTCTAGTCAGTGTCTCATTGCTACCTCGCTCAGTTTATGTCTGTTTAGCTAGTCAGTGTCTTCTTGTTACCTCTCTCAGTTTATGTCTGTTTAGCTAGTCAGTGTCTTCTTGTTACCTCTCTCAGTTTATGTCTGTTTATCTAGTCAGTGTCTCATTGTTACCTCGCTCAGTTTATGTCTGTTTATCTAGTCAGTGTCTCATTGTTACCTCGCTCAGTTTATGTCTGTTTAGCTAGTCAGTGTCTCATTTTTACCTCGCTCAGTTTATGTCTGTTTAGCTAGTCAGTGTCTCATTGTTACCTCGCTCAGTTTATGTCTGTTTATCTAGTCAGTGTCTCATTGTTACCTCGCTCAGTTTATGTCTGTTTATCTAGTCAGTGTCTCATTGTTACCTCGCTCAGTTTATGTGTGTCTAGTCAGTGTCTCATTGTTACCTCGCTCAGTTTATGTGTGTCTAGTCAGTGTCTCATTGTTACCTCGCTCAGTTTATGTGTGTCTAGTCAGTGTCTCATTGTTACCTCGCTCAGTTTATGTGTGTCTAGTCAGTGTCTCATTGTTACCTCGCTCAGTTTATGTGTGTCTAGTCAGTGTCTCATTGTTACCTCTCTCGGTTTATGTCTGTTTAGCTAGTCAGTGTCTCATTGCTACCTCTCTCGGTTTATGTCTGTTTAGCTAGTCAGTGTCTTCTTGTTACCTCGCTCGGTTTATGTCTGTTTATCTAGTCAGTGTCTCATTGTTACCTCGCTCAGTTTATGTCTGTTTATCTAGTCAGTGTCTCATTGTTACCTCGCTCAGTTTATGTCTGTTTAGCTAGTCAGTGTCTTCTTGTTACCTCTCTCAGGTTATGTCTGTTTATCTAGTCAGTGTCTCATTGTTACCTCGCTCAGTTTATGTCTGTTTATCTAGTCAGTGTCTCATTGTTACCTCACTCAGTTTCTGCCTATGTTTATGTAGTCAGTGTCTGAGTTACCTCGCTTGGTTTATGTTCTTGAGTTCTTCCTAGTTAGTCCAGTTGTCACTTTGTTTGTCTGTTTAGCTAGTCAGTGTCTCATTGTTACCTCGCTCAGTTTATGTCTGTTTAGCTAGTCAGTGTCTCATTGTTACCTCGCTCAGTTTATGTCTGTTTAGCTAGTCAGTGTCTCATTGTTACCTCGCTCAGTTTATGTCTGTTTAGCTAGTCAGTGTCTCATTGTTACCTCGCTCAGTTTATGTCTGTTTAGCTAGTCAGTGTCTCATTGTTACCTCGCTCAGTTTATATCTGTTTATCTAGTCAGTGTCTGAGTTACCTCGCTCAGTTTATGTCTGTTTATCTAGTCAGTGTCTCATTGTTACCTCGCTCAGTTTATGTGTGTCTAGTCAGTGTCTCATTGTTACCTCGCTCAGTTTATGTGTGTCTAGTCAGTGTCTCATTGTTACCTCGCTCAGTTTATGTTTGTCTAGTCAGTGTCTCATTGTTACCTCGCTCAGTTTATGTGTGTCTAGTCAGTGTCTCATTGCTACCTCTCTCAGTTTATGTCTGTTTAGCTAGTCAGTGTCTTCTTGTTACCTCGCTCAGTTTATGTCTGTTTAGCTAGTCAGTGTCTTCTTGTTACCTCGCTCAGTTTATGTGTGTTTATCTAGTCAGTGTCTCATTGTTACCTCGCTCAGTTTATGTCTGTTTATCTAGTCAGTGTCTGAGTTACCTCGCTCAGTTTATGTGTGTTTATCTAGTCAGTGTCTCATTGTTACGTTGCTCAGTTTATGTCTGTTTAGCTAGTCAGTGTCTCATTGTTACCTCGCTCAGTTTATGTGTGTCTAGTCAGTGTCTCATTGTTACCTCGCTCAGTTTATGTCTGTTTATCTAGTCAGTGTCTGAGTTACCTCGCTCAGTTTATGTGTGTCTAGTCAGTGTCTCATTGTTACCTCGCTCAGTTTATGTGTGTCTAGTCAGTGTCTCCTTGTTACGTCACTCAGTTTCTGCCTATGTTTATCTAGTCAGTGTCTGAGTTATCTCGCTTGGTTTATGTTCTTGAGTTTTTCCTAGTTAGACCAGTTGTCACTTTGTTTGTTTATGCCCTTAGGTTTTTCTTGTCTTAGTCTGTCTTGATAGGTTTATGCTCTTGGATTTGTCTGCTTAGTGTGTAGAAGTCCCCTTGTTCTTGTTTCTTTGTATACTGTCTTGCCTTAATTTCACGCATCTGTAAATAAAACTACCTGCGAGTATGTCCGCTTCTGCCTCAGCAAACCTCATGATAGAAGGGTTGAGCATAGAGTGGCAGTTCCAGCCCTTATAGACAACACAGTTCTACTAGAAAGATTAGAGAAAATAGTTGGAATCACAGGAACAGCCCTCTCATGGTTCAAACCATATCTAACTGAACACTATCAGTTCTTAAAGATAAAATATTTATCTTATAATGACACAAAAGTAAGATTAGAGTTCTGCAAGGCTATATTCTAGGGCCTCTATTATTTACATTATACATGTTACCACTTGGCTCAGTTATAAGAAGACATGACGTTAATTTCCATTGTTATGCAGATGACATACAGCTCTATACATCAGCCAAACCTGACGATAGATTTAGATTAAACAAGACTTTGTAAAGGATATAAAACTCTGGATGTCACATAACTTCTGTTTTTTACTAATTACTGTTTGTGTAAAGCCACTTTGTGACGACAACAACAGTTATAATAAACACAATACAACTGAATTTGACTTGAGAAAACTAAAAGTCTTTTGATTAAATTTGATATGCCTAACATATAACATATAACATTTAACAACACAGGACAAAATTGATTTATGTAATTTATGTAAAAATTATTTATGTAATGTGAGTCTAGACAAAGCATTAAAGTTATTTTGAGAAGTGACTGCCTGTTTCTAAGGCAAAAAAGAAAAGAATCAACTTAAGAAATTAATTTATTCCTTTATTCTACAGCTTCAAATACAAACAAATGAACTTAGCTACATTCCTTACTGAAGAGTTGGCAACACTGTTCATTCCAGCTTATTTGATGTTCAGATATGAGATCAGGACACTCATGGAAACTGGAATAATCACATCCAGAGTAGGGCACACCATGGAGCACCAGCACCTACATGCAGTGCATCAGCTCACCAGACAACTTTATGTCGATGCCAGCTCTCACCAAAAGTGGCCTTACAACTACCAGGAACAGTTACCCTTGCTAGAACTCTTGACAGGCTTGTACAACCCGTGCTGCAGGAAGGAGCACCCAAGGCACATCCTTGCCTTTTTGCCAAGGCACATCAGCTCTATGTTCACAGATGGACAAATTAAGCATACTATGCATTACTATGAGTAAGTGCATACTGGACAATAAGCTGTATGGATGTAATATGATCTAAATATTATCTATCATTACTAGTAGTTTATCAAAATATCAATTTAATACTGAGTGGCATTGTTTTCATTGTTATTTTTGCATTCAGGGCACTTCCTACTTCCCTCGCTGCACTAACCAGGGCACTTCCTACTTCCCTCACGGCACTAACCAGGGCACTTCCTACTTTCCTCGCTGCACTAACCAGGGCACTTCCTACTTCCCTCACTGCACTAACCAGGGCACTTCCCTCACTGCACTAACCAGGGCACTGCACTCACTGCACTAACCAGGGCACTTCCTACACTTCCCTCACTGCACTAACCAGGGCACTTCCTACACTTCCCTCACTGCACTAACCAGGGCACTTCCTACAACTTCCTTACTGCACTAACCAGAGCACTCCCTACTTACTTCACTGCACTAACCAGGACACTTCCTACAACTTCCTTACTGCACTAACCAGGGCACTTCCTTACTCCCTCACTGCACTAACCAGGGCACTTCCTTACTCCTTCACTGCACTAACCAGGGCACTTCCTTACTCCTTCACTGCACTAACCAGGGCACTTCTAATGGTGGGGCATGATTTTTTGTACACTATTTAGTATGCACAGACAAATTTTAGTTCTATATTTTTGATAATCTGTTTATTAATTGAGCTTCAGTAGAGCAAACTTTTGTCAATATTTATAAAATTTTAAAATAAAATATAATGTATAATTTTTTTCATGTTTTAAATATAACTATTATCAGCCAGTTAGCTATTAACAGCCTCTTATTGTGCCATTTCTACTTTCACTCAGTTTTTCTCTTTCTAAATCTATCATAGATCAGCTTTGCCCCCGTTCCCACAGCAAGTGCTCCTCCGGCTATAACTCCGGCCACAGGCAGCATTACAGCTCCTGTGATCCCAAAAACCACCCCTCCTGCCACCATTCCCCCGAGGCCTATTGCTGTTCCTGTTCCCAGGACAACCTCTTTTATCACTTCTACTTGTTTTCTTCTCTGATTTTTAAGGATCTCCTCCTGCGCTTTTAGAAACATCTCATTAGTGTAGTGCTGTCCACCGTTCCTCCCCACCATTGCGTTGATTTTCTCCAGCAGCTCTGCGATCTGACTGTGGTTCCTCGTTTCCTGGTTGTTAAAGGCATGATACCTTTCCTCACAGCTCTGAATCAGCTGGTGAAGAGCTTCACTTTCGTTGATAAACACATCCAAAGGTTTGGACCCCAGCTGATCAGCGTGGGTGAAGAGAACAAGGGTGTAACGTGCAGCATCTTCTCCAAAGTTCTCCTGAATCCACTTCACAGCATTTATCTCCTCTGCTGTGAACCTCACAGCAAGACTGATCACCAGCAGGAAGGCGTGAGGACCCGGGACGGACATGTAGACGCACTGATTTATCTGTTCTTCTATTGTTTGGCTGTTTAATGATCCAAAGATTCCTGGTGTATCAATGACGTGGATTCTCCTGCCTACATTTTCGGCAAGACCGCTTTTGCATGTCTGCGTAACTGCAGCAGGTGACCGTTCGGCTAGAAAGACCCCTCGTCCCAGGATGGTGTTTCCAGTGGCACTCTTTCCTGCTCCAGTTTTACCCACCAGGACAATCCTCAGCTCAGACTCTGTGAACCGAGAAACATCTTATTCATCATTTTCTAACAGGAGTTTATTAGTTTGGCTCTTGGATCACTTTGTGACATTTTTGTGACACTTTCGGCCCAAGGCATACTCAAATTATGTGGCCACTTAGGGGGCTCCGAAGAACAGCAAAATATCATGATAAAATATACATATTTTAAAAAAACAGCGGTATTACTCAGGTAAAATTATTAAATTTATTTTCATAGTTGGCGCACTGATACTAGGTTTATCAATTCCAGCTGTTGGCTCTAAGAAAATTTAGGCCTTAGGCCTTCCTCTTTGCTAGCCCAGGGAGAAAGGGGATTGTGCAATATGCAGAGGTGGTCGGAGTTAGGGAACCTGACGATTATAGGTGCCGTCCTCATACTTTTGCACATCTGTTAAAAATAAAAAAACTGATGAACTTGTTTACTATAGATGTAGTGTGTTGTCTGCTGATGTTACTGAGCACTTCTACACCTCTCTGTATTTAAAAGTGAAAATTATTAATTAAATTAATACATTTTTTAAACTTGCTCCTCCTGTAAGGCTAAAAACTATAGCCAGAATGGTGCCAGTATGACAATAATAAGCTAATTACAAATAATGCTAATGATAGTGGGTACGTTACACACACACACAGTGCAGCCTATGGAATGATGAAGCATCTGGTGCTGAGGTGGTGGTATGGGGTGCTTAGGGCCCCATAACAACTTGGGCCAGCCCATATTTATCTACTTATATTTGCACACAAACAAAAAATCGTAATCTCAACCAAAATCTCAACTCACCAGAAGAGGGAGCCACGACGTCTCTGCCCATATAGTCAAGCAAAGGAACTGCAGTAAGAGTTAATAAACAAGTATAAGGTTATCTCAGTAATTCTGGGTAATCAAACACTATCACATAATCATTTCAAGCCCCAGTCAGTGAACATATGATGACCCTTGTCTATAATTTTCAGAATTTGACACTCTAAAAAATAATGGTGCTACAAAAGGTTCTTTAAACTGCCATAGAAGAACTATTCTGGGTTCCATAAAGACTCATTTTTGTAACAGCACGTCTTTATGGAGCCAAAAGTGGCTCTTCTATGGTCTCACTCATAGAACAATTTGTAGCCCTTTACAGTGTACGGTGGCATACAAAAGTTTGGGCACCCCTGTTAAATATCTCTTGAGTAAAAGATGAATTTCATGCCAAAAGAACAATCAATCCTTGAAGATCCAAAAAAGAGAAGTCACTGAAAATACTGCACTGGATCCAAGACACTGTGAGGATCCAAAAAAGTGAAGTCACTGAAGACACTGCACAGTAGAACAGTGCACCTCCTCTCCAGAGTTTGCTAATAAAAATTGAAGTTTTGCTTTGCTTTTCTGGCAATTCTATGAGCAGATCTCTCTGAATGTTTCTTGGTCTTCCAGACCTCAACTTGACCTCCAACGTTCCTGTTAACTACCATTTCTTAATTGCATTGCAAACTGGGGAAACGGCTCTTAAAAATGCCTCTGGTAGTCTTCTCCTGCTTTGTAGCTATTATTTATGGCTAAGCAGCTGCCTATTTGTTGCTGCTGCCACACTACTGTTGCAATCCTTTACATATGACTTTACCGTCATGCTATTTGCACAACACCACTAATGTTACAGATTCACCTATTTATATCTACCGCTATATGTCTATATTTGTTTATGTATATCTTTTCTTTTTAATGATGCATATAGTCCTTAACTTACTTCTTAAGTAAGAATTTCTGCCTGTTTACTGCTCACATGACAATACAACTCTCGATGAGCCCACAGATGCCAATTGTGGGAACAGGGTTTAAAGAAAAGAGTTGCCTGCCTTTTGTAAGGATAAACATGAACGTCTACCAAAGTAGGAGTCATCTAAAAGCGTAAATTTCTCAAAATGCCCAATACTCCTCAAATTTTTTCACTCTGAAATTGCACAAAACAATAATAATACACTAAGCTTGCTTAAAATGTAAAAAAAAATGATGTCGGTTTGAGATCAGTTGATCTTTTACTCACTTAAAGACAACAGAAATTGTGACCAGGTTGTCCAAACTTTTGCATGTCACTGTAACTGAATAGCCAGTGTCACAAATGATGTGATGGTTTTACAAAAAATGCAAACGCAGATCAACACTTTTGTAAAGACAGATTCTCTTGAAAATCCCTTGCTAGTCTTTCTTAATGAAAATGAATTCAGTAAACATAAAAAATCTTCAAAAAGTTTTATTTACATTTATTTAAAAATTTTATTCATAAAATTCAACATAATAATAAAGTCTAAAGATTCAAAATCTACATTCTCACCTGACTCGCTCATTGTTCCTCTCTGTTGTTCTCTGTTTGTTAGACTGTTAGACTTTCTGGTGGCTACGCTTCCTCCCTGCTCAGTTTGAGTCTACGGAGGAAGTTGGTGGTGGCCGCTGTCAGCAGACTCTGAAAAATAAAAAGTGCCAAAATGCGAATTGAAGAAAAAGCATATGTAGCCCTGGGAAGATTAACACACAGAAATCTCAAACAGAGATTTTCACCTGTTATGTAGAGTTGATGGGAGACTCCCCCAAGATACATTTTCCGAAGTGTAAAAGGATGGTGTAGCAGCAGAAGTGGTAACAGAATTTTTAGAGCGCAAAAAGTTACATTTCAGAGGTGTTTACTTTACTACTTCAGCTCTGGTTCTAGCTTCTCGTTTTCTTTCTTCTTTTGGCATCCACAACCTTTTCCCAAAAACGACCCTTACTGGCAGAATGACGCCCCCTCTTTAAAAGGCTCTCACCTGTCCCTAAGTCCTGGCAAACCTTTTGGTTGGTGGTCTGCCAGGACTTGCAGGGTTGTTGTCTAATCCTGCATTCTTATTTTCCCATGATGTTCTCCTTGCTTATGCACGTGGATTATCTTGTACAGGACCTCCTCCTGAACAAAATAAAGGACTTGCACTTAATGGCTTTTTTCACTGTTTTGAGTTGCCCTTTGAGTCTGCAGGGATTTCTCAGTTGTTCTGATTTCACAACTTGCAACTAAACCTTTTCTACCCTTTCTGCACTTTGCTTTGCAGACGTCCTGCACGTTCAAGCGTCTCTTGTTATGCTGTAGATCTTCAAAGTGCAGCTGTTCAGTAAGCAATGACCACAGTTTCCTGTAAGCCAGTTTACAGAGTGTAAAGCTGTATGCAGGGACTGGTACAGTCAATGGTGACACAACGCTACACTATTGGGCTCAGACTCGGCTCATATTTGTTTTCTAAGTGGAAAACTCTCTCTCTGTCTCTGCCCCTCTCTCTCTCTCTCTCTCTCTCTCTCTCTCTCTCTCTCTCTGTGGTCAGGACAGTGGGTTGATCTGTCTGTTTCCCACGATGTTACTACATTCAGAGAAGTGGGTTTGAGTTAATCAGCATTAGTCACTTCAAAATTCACATTTATGCCTTTGCAGACTAGCCAGCTAGGTCATTCTCTCCGCCTCTAAACCAAGATGTCTAGCAGATGGCTAGCTTAATGTCAATGTGCAATTACATTAAATCTGGCTGATTAATTAGCTAGCTACCTAGCAATCACTCCAGTTCTCAGCCAAGTTACAGCACCCAACATGTTTACACCCGTTTTTAATAGGGACTTAATAGGGACACTGCTCACTGGTCTAAGCATTAACTGAGCAACTATGACAGCAGGTTTGTTTGTTTTTATTGGCTAATGGTTTGGTGTGGGGGTTCAGGGGTTCTGCAGTGGTTGAAATGAGTGTGGATCTAGTCTAGATGAAAGCCCAGGGCAGAATTTCACCCTCACTAGAATAGTGTAGTAAGGAAACACAGAATGGCACAGTTGTTCTCACATCACTATTATCTAATTATTCAAAATGAACTATTAAATTAACCATTAAAATTATGCAAATGTTTCTATAATTGAAAACTTTCTATAATTGAATAGATATTACATCTTGTTAATAAAATCTTAATTGAAACATTTAAAATTTCAAAGTTCTAAATCATTGTTTGGGATTAAATTCCTGTGAAACTACATCAAGATATAATTACTGAAGAAGGTTGAATTAAATAATAAAGTTAAACTACTGGTTTTAATCATCTTCAGAATGATGCACTAATAGTGTGGGTTTTAAATGATTAATCTTCAGAAGGTATTTTAAAGTAAAGGTTTACATTGTGGTTAATCAGTGAAGCCTAACTGGCACTGACACTGGGCAGCAAATTTCTCTCTAGAATCCCTTGATAGACTTGAGATTTAATTTTACCCTGCACAGATTCAAGACACCCTGTGCCAGATGCAGCAACGCAGCCCCAGAACATCACAGAGCCTCCTCCATGTTTCATAGTAGGGACAGAATTATTTTCTTGATATGCTTCATTTTTCCATTTGTGAACAAAGAGCTGATGTGCCTTGGCAAAAAGTTCAATTTTTGTCTCATCTGTCCATAGGACATTCTCCCAGAAGCTTTGGGGCTCGTCAACATGTAGTTTGGCAAATTCCAGTCTTTTTTTTATTTTTTTTTAAACAATGGTCATCTCCACTTTGGCTTGAACAACGATGGATGGTGCGATATGACACTGATGTTCCTTGAGCTTGAAGTTCACCTTTAATCTCTTTAGAAGTTTTTTTGGGCTCTTTTATTACCATTCGTATTATCCATCTCCACACCATGTCACCAAACAGCACAGTGACTACCTTTAGCCCTATATAAAGGCCCACTGACTTATTACAAGATTGTAGACACCTGTGATGCTAATTAGTGGACACACCTTAATTTAACATGTCCCTTTGGTCACATTATTGTCAGGGGTACCAATTTTTGTCCAGGCCTGTTTAATGAGTTTACTTTTTAAAATAATTTTGTTGAAGTCAAAATCAATGTTGGATTTTCATTGGTTAATTTTCATAGAATTTCTATTTATTATTACTTTTGTCAGATTTAAGTTATTTCTGTGACCATTGTGGGTTTTTCTTTCATTAGCCGAGGGGTACCTACAAATTTGGCCATGTGTGTATATATATTGATTTTAACAGTGATACTTTCATACATTTTTAACATGAAGTCTAGTAATCTAGTCATCTAGTAAGCTGCTAAGATTGTGTTTGATGTGAGGATTGTTCTGATGGGTAGAACTGGATCAGGAAAGAGTGCAACTGGAAACACCATCCTGGGCAGAAAGGCTTTTGGGAAGGGCTTAATTCCTTAATTAACACACCCAGGACTACTATAGTGTGTAGACGACAGGACAGTCTGGTAGGAAGTAAGGATCCTTCTGAGTTTAAATAGTGTCTGTAGCTCTGTTTCCCTGGACCTCACATGTTCTTTCTTGTAATATGTTCTTTTATATCATTATATAACACATTTTATCCACTAAAGGATGAATGAATGAAGTAGCAAAGTCCTGATCACCCATGGAGACAAACATGGAAAATTCAAAAAGAAGGATTTCAGTTTTGGCTTGGAGCAGTTGTGGAGGACGATATCACATCTTCAACAATGAGGAGCAAGAAGACGACACTCAAATCACACAGTTTCATAGAAAGAGAATAGAAGAGAAATGTTCACTGTTATAAATGCTATAAAACTTGATGGTCCAACAGGCCTTGCAGGGTTGTTAGGGGTTCAGTTGTAACTGTATTAATGGACTCATTGGAAAGTCCAATAATTTGGAAATGCACAGAATGGACAAAAGTATTGGGACACCTGTTTATTCATGGTTTCATCTGAAATCAAGGATATTAAAAAGAGTTGGTCCTGCTTTTGTTGGAGTAACTGTCTCTACTGTTCAGAGAAGAAGACTTACTACTAGATTTTGGAAGAGCATTGCTGTGAGGATTTGATCGCATTTAGCAACAAGAGTGTTAGTGGGGGGAGGATGTGGGATGACCACCACCCCACTTCATCCCTCCTCCCCAAATCATGTTATATCCAGTAGGTTTGACTGAACAACAACAATTCAAACATCTACAGTCTATCACAAACTGACATAAACATACAAAATAATAAAAGATAAATAAAACAAACAAAAGATGTATGTTTTATGAACTGTTGGTAGGACACCAAACAACCTAAAATCCAAAGATAATGATTTCATATTTAACTGAGTCAGACAAGAAGCAGGAAAGCTACAGGAAAGTTAGCCACCAATCCCTGTGTTGCTAAGAGCACAGTTATTTCATTCTTTAATAACAATACTTACAATACAATACATTTGATAAAAATACAATCATTATCATTGCCGTTATGGTTGCATGTGCAGTAAGAGAACTTGTACTAACTAAAGCTCCTGGTTAAGTAAAGTTCAGTTATGCAGTAAATAATGTTAATAATGGAAACCTTACTGTAAAACATTACTTTTGGACTTTTCATGCTTGTGTAAACTAACAATAATATAAATGAAGATAAATACTACAGAATTTGTTTATGCTAAAGACTGACGTAATGAGGGAGTGTCTACTTTACTTCCTTGTTACGAGCGACATCAGTAGCAGCATCTGAACATTCAGGTATTTTCATATTTTTATATTTTCATATATAAATATGGGCTAAATAAATAAGAGAAATTATTGTATAACCAGTTTCTTTCACTTTTTTATATGAAATCAACTTCATTGGTTTGATGCAGTAGTTTGCTGTAGCAGCTCAGTTTTGATGCCTCTTCATTCTATGTTATTTATTGCAGATTTATCCAGAGTTTGTTGGAACTGCAGTCTTTCAAGTGGGTTAAAAAGTAGACATAAGCTTGAGGATTCCTTTGGAAACATTGGCCCTCTGGAAACAACCAGCCCTCTGTTGGAAAAAACTATGTCCATGATCTATTTTATCTCAGCAAAATGAAACTACTCTGTTTAACTGTGGTCCAGTTTAACAGGTTTCATCATTTGTTCTTCATTCAAAAGGATCACTACCAATGACATTAAAACTATGCAATAGGCCCTATATTATAACACTAGTATATAAAAACAATCTAATAACAATAGTATATAATATAATAACACTAGTCTATGCATCTCTTCTATTTCAGACGATCAAGAAGTAACAAAGTTTTTGCAACCCAAACCCCCCATGCAAAGCTGGTTGTACAGACTGTTTACAGGGTGAGATGGCACTGTTTTCAAAGCAAATAAGGGTGTTTAGTGGCAAAGCAGGTTTTAGTGCCACTTCAGTAAGTGTTGGCTCCTTTTTTCCATTTGGACTAAATTATGAAATGTTGAGGTTAGGTTAATGTGCTTTGTAATATTAATCACAATATCACAGTATCAAATCTAGAACTATCCCTCACATGCTAAACAGTATATTCGTAAATATGTGTGTGATTTGTTTCAGTCAAAATACATGATGTCAACAATTATCACAATTATCTGTCATGTTTGAAGGGGCAGGAAAAAACATAATTTTGAACTGGGACATTGACAATAGAATAGTCAGGGAAGCAGACAGGTGAATGGACCAGAAATGAGACAAGAGACTTAATAATAGGTTGGACAGGAGACTGACTGGGGGACTAGACAGAAGACTGGACAGTATCCTGGACTGGAGATGGGACGGGGAACTGATAGTCTGGGATATTTTCTGATTTTTGTAGACTACATAAAGTGTGGTTGCAGAAATTAGTATCCATATATGACATAATGCTCAGTATTTATCTTGATAACTATTTTCTTTGTCACATCACATAAAAAAGTTATAATTTAAGCTCTTGTTATTTCCATTTTCCAGTTGGGAGCCTCAGATTAGGGCAGAGCTCAGCCCCTGCACATTGGAGCGCATTGTCTGTGTATGAGCTCCCCGTTAAGGCCAACAGAGGGAGACCATACACCAGTTTCAGATGAACAAAGCTGGACAGCTGTACTGAAGCTTTACTGAAAGAGTGGTGAGAGAAAAAAAGATTGGACTGATTAGATTAAAAATGGCATCCTCAATTCCTTCAGGTAATTTGAATACACAATATACATATATAAATATACATAATATGATGAGGGAGTACAAACAGTTCTTACATGCAGATCACAGTCCTTCTGCTTTCCACACAGTCTCAGATGACCTGAGGATGATGCTGTTGGGTAACGCTGGTGTCGGAAAGAGTGCTGCTGCTAATGCTATATTAGGAGGAGAGACTTTCAGAGAGACCGAAACCACAGAGTGTGAGATCCAGAGAGGACGAGTGGACGGCAGAAACATCTCAGTCATCGACACTCCAGGGATCAACAGCACAACCCTCAGTTCAGAAGAGCTGAAGACTAAAATGTGGAGATGCCTCTCACTGTCTGCTCCTGGTCCTCATGTGTTCCTGCTGGTGATCAGAGTAGGAAGGTTTAAAGAAGATGTGAGGAACACTGTGAAGTGGATTCTGGAGAACCTTGGAGAAGAAGCTCTGAAGTTCACCATGGTGCTCTTCACTGAAAGAGAGACAATGACCAGCTCACAATGGAAGACGTTTTCTGAGGAAACAAATGTTCAAGAATTAAGGAATCAGTTTGGAGGTAGACATGCTGTGATAAACAGTAAGAGAGAGATTTACCCTTCCCAAATAACCAAACTGCTGGAGAAGATTGATGAAATGGTCAAGCAGAACAACACTAGAGGACAACACTACACAAATAAAATAGCTGAGGTGACCCAAAAAAGGAAATCAGAGGAAGCAGAAAGACGTGAAGTGGAAAAGAAGAGAACAGAGAGAGACAGTCAGAAACATGAGCAGGAGAGAGAGCTTCAAGAAGAGAGGAGGGAAAGAAGGCAAGAGGACTCTAGAAGTCAGCAGGACAGAAGAGGACAGGGGCAGGAGGGAGAGATGCAAGAACTGGAGTGGAAAAGAAAGGAGGAAGGTCAAGAAGGAAGAGACAAGGACAAGAAACCAGAGAACATAAATAAAACAGTGGGAGAAGAAATGGGATGTATCCTAGATGAACAAACACTTCGGGTAACAATGTTCAAGACTGGACAAGATGTTCAAGATGAGGGGACAGTCGAAGATGAAGTGAAGGGAAAACTTGTCAGGGAGGAAGAGGCATGTAGGTATTCAACTAAGGCAATCACAGGGAACGAGAGACTCAGACGAGATCTCGAGAGACACAAGAAGAGTCGAAGGGAGAGGGAAAGAAGCAAATGGGAGCTTGAACTGTCGCCAGTGGAAGGAGTTCCTGACACAGGTGAGTCTAAGAATGTCCTATTGATGTGTGGTTACTGCCTGGTCTAGAGTCAGTCTACAAAAAATGACAGTGGGCCTGTTCTCCTGACCCACCACCAGCCAATAGGGAAACACCGGACACCAATGGAGGTAAATCGGTTAATCAGGTAATCAGGTTTATTAAAGGTTTTACATGCAAGATGTTCAACGTGGCTTTAGGGACACACATGTGCCAAACACACAACAATACACAACTATCTGTGTCCAAAATAAAATAAATGGAATTAAAAATTGTTAACTGTCTCGCCCTCTGTCTCTTCTGCTGCCTCCATAGACTCGACAAACTCCTATTCCCAGAATCCCTCTGTGACTCTGATATCTCCACCAATCATGAACAGTCCTACTTAGTTCTAATCAGTATCATCTGTTCCATATCAGTTATTTTGTACTTAAACTCCTCTGATTGTTTGTGTGTCACTTGTGTGTAAAATATTGCCAACCTGCTGCATACTGAATGGCCCCTCGTGTATTGCTTCTTGTGTATGACCCTGTGTACCATTCTCATCTTCCTTGGACTGCCCATTGGATTGGTTTGTTTTCTGTGTTTTATCTTTCTGGCTTGTCATTTTGGCTACTCTTCTGGTTGTGCCCTTGTGTGTTACACTGGCTATGGTTTTTGCTGTTATTTGCTCTGACCATTTATAAACTGCCTGGTCTTATTACTTAAACCTGAAGTATCGTTGTACACCTGCGAGCGTCTGGTTGGCGTGCCCAGCACAACATTAACATCGTTTTTTGTTGAAAGCTTAAACAACTCTCATTCAGGTAACCATCACTGTCCACATACTTCTATGTGTGCTTTACACTGGAATGAATATTAAGCAATATATCCACTAGAGGGCGTTTCAGAGTCAAATGTCTGACAGTGGTCGTCTTCAACGTTTCTAAGTTCAGCCATGTTCAGCTCCTCCTCTGCTGCGTTCTCTCTACACTGGCTTCCTGTAGCTGCTGCCCAGGTCATCAGATTCAGACCCCTGACTCTGGCCTACAAAGCCAAGACTGAACCAGCCAGTCCCTCCGTACTTGATGGCGATGGTCAAAAGCCAATATGCACCAAGAACCCTTCCAGCTTCAAGTACGGCTCGGCTCAACCCGCCATCCTTTAAGATCCATGGAAGCGTCCAGACTTTTTTTCTGTCCTGCACCAAAGTGGTGGAAAGTATTCTGGGAAGAGGAGGGTCTTCAGTCTGGGTTTGAGGACAGTGAGTGTTGGGCTGTTCGGACACCCAGGGGAAGTTCGTTCCACCACTTTGGTACAGGACAGAAAAAAGTCTGGACGCTCGTCTTCCGTGGATCTTAAAGGATGGCGGGTCGAGCCGAGCCGTACTTGAAGCTGGAAGGGCTCTGCAGATCAGGCTTTTGACCATCGCCATCAAGTATGTCAGGGTTTTTGAATCTGCTACAGGAAGCCAGTGAAGAGAGAACGCAGCAGAGGAGTGACATGGCTGAACTTAGAAACTTAAAGACCTGTATTCAAATTTATAATTGAGCCATCTGCACAAGGAATGACCGCAAGTAGACAAGTAACGTACTTTACTGTATTATTTACCATTTCATAACTTTTTGTTGTTCCCAGTGTACCACTATTAACCCCTTAACACTCCGAGGCCCATTACACATTAAGGTGTTTTATATATATGTAGAAAATCAGCTGTGGCTCATTTCAAGACTTATTGTGACTGCTCATAAGCCTCTGTATTTGCAGCACGCCCTGCAAAGGCTCCAGTGGTTCTTGTATAAGGCTTTTGACAATGAGTGTGGATTCTACCTGCCTGGGTTCTACCTGACTCCTACCTGCCCTGACATTTAGTATTGCATTTCCCCCAATAACCCCCCTCTGTATATGCAGCCCTCCTGTAACTGTTCATTACAATAGTTCTGTCATTTACATAATGCTGAGAAACTGGTTCAGGATGTCAGTTTGTGAGTGTGAAGAAATGTGTTGTTCAGGAGCTTTTACAGTAACATTCTCCCTGTCTTTTGTTTTTCAGTGTCTGACGTGAGGATTGTTATGGTGGGTGAACCTGGATCAGGAAAGAGTGCAACTGGAAACACCATCCTGGGCAGAGAGGCTTTTGGGAAGGACTTAATTAACGCACCCAGAACTGCCACAATATGTAGACGACAGGGCGGTCTGGTGGGCAGTAAATTCGTTACTGTGATCGACACCAAGGGGATTAGCTCATCTTGGATTTATTACAGTATTCCACCTGTTTTAGCTCCTTCTGAGTTTGAACAGTGTCTGCAGCTTTGTTTCCCCGGACCTCACGTGTTCTTGCTTGTAATTCATGATTTTTCAGAGGCCTATCAAGCATTTAACATAAAGTATCATTTTGGAGACGAGTTTCTGAAGTATAGCATAGTGCTGATCACCCATGGAGACAAACGTGGACAATTCGAAAAGAAGGACTTCAGTTTTGGCCTGGAGCAGCTTGTGGACAGCTGTGGAGGACGATATCACATCTTCAACAATGAGGAGCAGGAAGACCGCACTCAGGTCACACAGCTGCTGGAGAAGATAGAGACCTTGGTGCAGAGGAACCGAGGAACATATTACACTACAGAGATGTTCCAGGAAATCCAGATAAAGAGAATAAAGGAAGAGAGTTGTGCTGTGTCATAAATGTTATTAATTGAGCCATATGTGCTTACTGAAACTGAACCTGACAGTCTGACTTAAAAAGTCTGTCATATTATTATGAGCTGATATTTACTTTGGCTAATTGGACCCTCTGTATACACTACATCAACAGCTTAAGATACGAAGGCCCTATATTCACACACCATGCTACACCCTGGGCCCTTCTGATCCACAACTTCTGACTATCCCTTTCAGCACAAAGTCTCGAAATCAAAGCTCAACCAGCAATGATGTGGCAGACAGTAGATCAAGATCAAATCAATACCATAAAAGTTGGAGTAACTGTCTCTACTGTCCAGGGAAGCAGGCATTCTACTATATTGTAAAGGAACATTACTGGGAGGATTTGATTGCATTCAGCGATGGCAGTGTTAGTGATGTCAGGATGTTGGATGATCACCACCCCACCTCATCCCTAACTCTCCAGCTATTTTATTGGCAGTACTTCTTCTCTACAGGACTAGACAGGCTGCGGGTGTGCATTTTCACATCTGTGTCAGAAAGTGCAAGCACCTTGCTACCACTAACAATGGACATGGCTGTACCCTCTGAGGGCTTCTTATCACATATACCTGCCAAATCAACTGATTATCCCTCCATGTGTCACACTAACATTTCAGTCACCTGCTTCTGAACATACAACACAACACCATAACAGAAAGAGGAACATATTTTACAAGATACTCAGCCAAAAATTATTTTAAAGTGCCAAGAGCAAAAAACAACGGTAGAATGGTTATTTGCAGAGCCATTAAAGAATGGAACTCACTGCCTGTGACACTGCTCAAAACTAATGGTAGAATAAGTTTTTAAAAACTAATAAAAAGACACTACCTCACAGATATGGAGAGTCGATGAATCCTTACTGCCAAGTAGAGGGTATGATGAAAGGTGATAAAAATTAAATATTATTTAACCTTACTAATATTTGTATTCTTCTTTATGCAAATATATTCTTATGTGTATGTAGGTCTGTGTGTATATGTAGGTACGTGTATGTATGTGTGTCTTGCTTTGTTTTTTTATTGTTAATTGTTGTGGGATTTTTCTGTTTGTTTGTGTTTGTTTGTTTGTTTGTGTGTTTGCTTGTTTTATGTTTGTCAGACCCCAAAAAGATCCAAATAAAACAATAAACAATACTATACACAATTAGTGATGTTGAGGTGTGGGTGATCAGTCCATTGTTCAGACTACAAATTTTGTTGTTCTAATTGTAAACATGACTTTGATATACTGGGAAAAACCATGTGTTTTTTAAATATTATTTTACTGTGAGTAAAATATGGACTGGAAATATTACAGATGCAAAACAAAATGACCACAGTGGTCTAATAGAGCACTGTCTACAATTCACTATATATATTCACATTGTATATTTATTATTTTATTTTGTTTTAATTTTATTATATTTTTCCGGTAAACAAATTATACCATAATGTACATGCAGTGCATTTGGGCAGCTGCAGTCCACTCTTTGTGAATCTCCCCCACATTTTTGAATGGGTTTTGTTTCAAAATCCTTTCCAGGGTGCGCTTATCCCTATTGCTTGTGCACTTTTTTCTACCACATCTTTTCCTTCCTTTGCCTCTCTATTAATGTGCTTGGACACAGAGCTCTGTGAACAGCCAGCCTCTTTAGCAATGACCTTTTGTGTCTTGCCCAGCTTGTGCAAGGTGTCAATGGTTTTGGACAACTGTCAAGTCTTCCCCATGATTGTGTAGCCAACAGAACTAGACTGAGAGACCATTTAAAGGCCTTTGCAGGTGTTTTGAGTTTATTAGCTGATTAGAGTGTGGCACCAGGTGTCTTCAATATTGAACCTTTTCACAATATTCTAATTTTCTGAGATACTGAATTTGAGGTTTTTATTAGTTGTCAGTTATAACCCTCAAAATTAAAATAAATAAACACTTGAAATATACCAGTCTGTGTGTAATGAATGAATATAATATACAAGTTTCACTTTTTGAATAGAATTACTGAAATAAATCAACTTATAAAGACTACAGAATTTGTTTATGCTAGACTGACGTAATGAGGGAGTGTCTACTTCACTTCCTCATTATCAGCGACAAGTAAAGGCAACATCAGTAGCAGCTTCTGAACATTCAGGTATTTTCATATTTTTAATTAGTTATCTTCTAGCGATTTTATCTGTGACACACTGGCAACATCATCAGTATAAGCTTGTTATTAAAACAGCAACAATCTCAATAGTCAATCTGGCTTTTTTGTCAAAAACCTGTAAATATTTAATTAAATATGGACTAAAAAAATAACAGAAATTATTGTATAACCAGTTTCTTTCACTTTTTATATGAAATCAACTTCCTTGGTTTGCTGCAGTAGTTTGCCTTAGCAGCTCAGTTTTGATGCATCTTCATTCTATGTTAAACTCTGAAATATAAAGTAATTTATTGTAGATTTATCCAGAGTTTGTTGGGACTGCAGTCTTTCAAGTGGGTTAAAAAGTAGACATAAGCTTGATGATTCCTTTGGAAACATTGGAAACCAGCCCTCTGTTGGAAAAAACAATGTCCATTATATTTTATCTCAGCACAATGAAACTACTCTGTTTACCTGTGGGCCAGTTTAACAGGTTTCATCATTTGTTCTTCATTCAAAATGAACACTACCAGTGACAGTAAACGTATGCAATAGGCCATAATAAATAACACTAGTCTAACTATGCATGTATCTTCTATTTTAGAGGATTAAAAAGTAACAAACATTCAAAGGTGTTTTTGCAACCCAAACCCCCCATGCAAGGCTGGTTGTACAGACTGTTTACAGGATGAGATGGCACTGTTTTCAAAGCAAATAAGGGTGTTTAGTGGCAAAGCAGGTTTTAGTGCCACTTCAGTAAGTGTTGGCTCCTTTTTTCCATTTGGACTAAATTATGAAATGTTGAGGTTAGGTTAATGTGCTTTGTAATATTAATCACAATATCACAGTATCAAATCTAGAACTATCCCTCACATGCTAAACAGTATATTCATAATTGTGTGTGTGTGTGTGTCCCATTTGTTTCAGTCAAAACACAATGTCTACAATCATCACAATTATCTGGCATGTTTGAAGGGGCAGGAAAACCCATCATTTGGAACTGGGACATTGACAATAGAATAGTCAGGGAAGCAGACAGGTGAATGGACCAGAAATGATACAAGAGAATTGATAATAGGTTGGACAGGAGACTGAATGGGGGACTAGACAGAAGACTGTCCAGTATGGCCTCGACTGAAGACTGGATTTTTGTAGCTTAAGTAAAGTGTGGTTGCAGAAATTAGTATCCATATATGACATAATGCTCAGTAGATATCTTGAGAAAATCTTGAAAATTAAAATATTACAGTAAAAATTTACAGATACCACATTTTTTGTCACATCACATAAAAAATATATGATTTAAGCTTGTATTATTTCCTTTTTCCAGTTGGGAGCCTCAGGTTAGGACAGAGCTCTACATGTGTATTACATGTGTATAAGCTCCCCATTGAGGCCAACAGAGGGAGGCCATACACCAGTTTCAGATGAACAAAGCTGGACAGCTGTACTGAAGCTTTACTGAAAGAGTGGTGAGAGAAAAAAAGATTGGATTGATTAGATTAAAAATGGCATCCTCAATTCCCTCAGGTAATTTGAATACACAATGTACATATATAAATATACATAATATGATGAGGGGGTAAAAACAGTTCTTACATGCAGATCACAGTCCTTCTGCTTTCCACACAGTCTCAGATGACCTGAGGATGGTGCTGTTGGGTAACGCTGGTGTCGGAAAGAGTGCTGCTGCTAATGCTATATTAGGAGGAGAGACTTTCAGAGAGACTGAAACCACAGAGTGTGAGATCCAGAGAGGACGAGTGGACGGCAGAAATGTCTCAGTCATTGACACTCCAGGAATCAACAGCACAACCCTCAGTTCAGAAGAGCTGAAGACTGAAGTGAGGAGATGCCTCTCACTGTCTGCTCCTGGTCCTCATGTGTTCCTGCTGGTGATCAGAGTAGGAAGGTTTAAAGAAGATGTAAGGAACACTGTGAAGTGGATTCTGGAGAACTTTGGAGAAGAAGCTCTGAAGTTCTCCATCGTGCTCTTCACTGGTAGAGAGAAAATGACCAGCTCACAATGGAAGACGTTTTCTGAGCACACAAATGTTCAAGACTTGAACAATCAGTTTGGAGGTAGACATGCTGTGATAAACAGTAAGCGGGAGATTAATCTTGCCCAAATAACCAAATTGCTGGAGAAGATTGATGAAATGGTCAAGCAGAACAACACTAGAGGACAACACTACACAAATAAAATAGCTGAGGTGACCCAAAAAAGGAAATCAGAGGACGCAGAAAGACGAAAATTGGAAAAGAAGAGAACAGAGAGAGACAGTCAGAAACATGAGCAGGAGAGAGAGCTTCAAGAAGAGAGGAGGGAAGGAAGACAAGAGGACTCTAGAAGTCAGCAGGACAGAAGAGGACAGGGGCAGGAGGGAGATATGCAAGAACTGGAGTGGAAAAGAAAGGAGGAAGGTCAAGAAGGAAGAGACAAGGACAAGACACCAGAGAACATAAATAAAACTATTATGTTCAAGACTGTAGATGGTAGTGTACCAGAAATTAAGGAAGGGAAGACCGTGGAAGATGAAGTGAAAGGGAAACCTGACAGCAAAGAGCCATTTAGGTTTCCAACTAAAGCAATCAGAGAGAATGAGAGACTCAGACAAGATCTCAAAAGACAAGAGGAAAGTCGAAGGGAGAGGGAACGAAGGAAATGGGAGCATGAACGGGAAACAATCGAAGGAGTTCCTGATACAGGTGAGTCTATTAGTGACCTATTAATGTCATTAACGCCACGAACTGGTATAACCTGGTCTGGGGTCAGTCAGCAGAAAATGGGATGGGCTTCCTTGACCTACTGCCAGTTCAAACAACGGGCATGATGATGAAAATGAACCAGCCTGGTGTATTTAAGGTTTTACAAAGTCCTACACAAGATGTTTACTACTGTGAAAAATGTATCTTCGGGGACAAGCACATGCCAAAATAATGAACAAAACAGCTGAGAGGCATGATATTCCTAAGACTAAACTGCAGAGTAAAACTGCAGAGTAAAACAAAAGATAAACAAAAGGCAAACAAGATTGAACCTCTTTCCACATCCTCAGTCAATGGACCGGTTAAATATTTTTAAACTTGATCTAAATATTCCTTCACAGGAGATACTGTATGACAAGCGTATTATTATTAGAGAAATAACAAAACAAGTGATGATTGACTTATAATGTAAAATGTTTCTAGTATGGGGTGTCCAATCTACTCCCTGAAGAACCTGTGGTTGTAGTTTTTTACTTCAGCAAAGCACACATGAACAACTAAATACAAATAATAAATAATCAGGCATGATTCAGATTTTATGGATTGAAAATCTGTAGCAAGTAAATATTTATGGACAGGGTTTATGGAGGCCTTGGCTTCATCAGAAGTCATTTGAAAAAGTTTTCCAAAACATTGGCTATTAAAAAGGATAAAAAATGCTAGCCATCCACCTACAACACAGCACATAAATTAAAGATATGTATAGAATGCCGACAGTGTGATTTTGAGCGTGTATGTCCAATAGCCATAACATATAAAATATGAATTATGAACTTCTAAATTATTGCCATATTAAAAGCTAAAAATACACTAATAATTGTAATTGAGCTTAAACAATCCTCACTCAATTCCTTTTTTATTTGATCTGCTCCTTCAAATAAACAATCATACACTGAATTCTGTTAAACACAATGTTGACATTTATTCTTGTTAAGGTGTGAGTGTTATTTGTTAGTTTGTGCAATAACTTTGTTTCTGCGTTCTGCTTCTCAGTGTCTGATGTGAGGATTGTTCTGATGGGTAGAACTGAATCAGGAAAGAGTGCAACTGGAAACACCATCCTGGGCAGAGAGGCTTTCGGGAAGGGCTTAATTAATGCACCCAGGACTGCCACAGTGTGTAGACGACAGGATGGTCTGGTGGGAAGTAAATCCATTACTGTGATCGACACCAAAGCAAATCCACCTGTTTTGGCTCCTTCTGAGTTTGAACAGTGTCTGCAGCTCTGTTTTCCTGGACCTCACGTGTTCTTGCTTGTAATACGTGATTTGTCAGAGGCCTATGGAGCATTTAACCTAAAGGATGATTTTGGGGAGGAGTTTCTAAAGCGCAGCATAGTCCTGATCACCCATGGAGACAACTGTGAAATAGTCGACAAAAAGGACTTTCGTCCAACCTTGGAGCAGCTTGTGGACAGCTGTGGAGGACGATATCACATCTTAAACAATGATGAGCAAGAAAACCACACTCAGGTCACACAGCTGCTGGAGAAGATAGAGACCATGATGAAGAAGAATGGAGGGACACACTACTCTAAGGAGATGTTTCAAGAGGCCCAGAGAAAGAGACTGGAAAAACAGCTCAGAATGGAAGAACAGCTTAGAAAGAGAGTGGAAGAAGAGCTTCGAATGGAAGAACAGCTTAGAAAGAGAATGGAAGAACAGCTTCGAATGGAACAACAGAGTAGTAGTTGTTCTGTGTCATAAATGTTATTATTTGAGCCAGACAAGCTTACAAAATTGGACCTGGTGGTCCTACTTGAGAAAGTAAAACCTGTCATTAGTTGATTTTAACTCTGTAAATAAACAGCATTTGCTACAAACAGTCTACACACAAGGACAGAATTGTTGGCATCCCTCGGTTAATGAAAGAAAAATCCAAATGACAAATCAAAGAGATGGATAATACGAATTGTAACAAAACAGCTCAGAAAAAAACTCTAAAGAGATTAAAGGTAAACTTTCTAGCTCAAGGAACATCAGTGTCAGATCGCACCATCCATCATTGTTTGAGCCAAAATGGACTTCATGGGAGACAACCAAGGAGGACACCATTTTAAAAAGAAATCATAAAGCCAGACTGGAATTTGCCAAACTACATGTTGACAGACGGAAAAATTAAGCATATCAAGAAAAGAACACTGTCCCTACTGTGAAACATGGAGGAAGCTCTGTTATGTTCTGGGGCTGCTTTGCTGCATCTGGCACAGGGTGTCTTGAATCTGTGCAGGATACAATGAAATCTCAATACTATCAAGGGATTCTGGAGAGAAATGTGCTGCCCAGTGTCAGAAAGCTTGGTCCCAGTTGCAGGTCATGGGTCTTGCAACAGGATAATGACCCAAAACACAACAAAATGTTAAGTTATGGGTACCATCATTTCTGTCCAGGCCTGTTTCATGAGTTTATTTTTTAAATAATTATGTTGAAGCATGGTTGAAAAGCAATGTCTGACTTTCATTGGTTAATTTTCAAAGCATTTTTATTTATTATTACTTTTGTCAGATTCAAGTTATTTCTGTGACCAATGTGGGTTTTTCTTTTATTAACTGAGGGGTACCAACAATTTTGTCCATGTATATATATATATATATATATATATATATATATATATATATATATACCCATAATGTTACTTGTTGAGCCATTCTTATCTAACATTCCTTTTTAGTCTTCATTTTGAACAGAAATCAAGATTCACAAAGATGACATGGATACATGTTAATGCTCTCCCAACTTTTAGAAGCTCCAAACACTTCATCTTCAAATGCAACTGTTAGGTCTATAAAATGCACTCACCAACAGCATTTCAGGGTATTTAACAAAATCTGCTCTAGAAACTGTAATTTTATACCTGTGTCTAGATAATTTACTTATAATCACACCCTGCACTCGTTCTTTACACTGCTTTTTGTGGATATACCTACACATAGTTTACCAGACTATTTAAAAGAGTTTCTTCTGCTTTTGTTGGAGTAACTGTCTCTACTGTCCAGGGAAGAGGGATTTCTACTAGATTTTGGATAAGAATTGTTATGGAGATTTGATTGCATTCAGCATCTAGAGCATTAGTGAGGTCAGGATGTTGGACGATCACCACCACACCTAATCATCCCCAACTCCCCAACTCATCCCAAACATGCTGGATGGAGCTCCACCACCATCATTCCAGAGAACACAGTTCCTCCACTGCTCCACAGCTCCTCAATGCTGGTGGGCTTTATCCCCCTCTAGCCCACGTCTGGCATTAGGCAGCATGGTGCCAATAGGTTCATTTTCATCTCCTTCAGAGTCCTATTCTATTGGCAGTACTTCTCTACAGGAACTGGACAATATTTGTGTATGTGTTTGTGAATTTGCACATATGTGCCAGCAATAGGTGCAATGTAAAGTTGCTAAAAGCATTCATTAAGAGGAGTGTCCATAAACATGTGGACATAAAGCATGAATGCCTTACAACCAATAGCAATGGGCATTGTGTGGGCATTAGACCTGATCACCTGATTACCTCTCTATATTTCTCAACCTTGTCACAAACTAAACTTTCCTTAACCTGCTTCACACCATACACATTCAGTGATGTTGAGGTCTGGACTCTAAGTGGTTCCATTGTTCTAAGAATTGCATTACTTTGTTTGATGTGTCTGGTTGTTTTTCTCTGTAAGAGCTTCTTGAATTGCTCCACATCCTTTCACACCTACAGAGTTGAGTATAGTCTTCTAACAGTGGAAGGATGGACATAAATATTTTTAGATGTTCTCAGATCTGAAGCAAGAGTAGAGCTCGATTTTTCTTAATGTTCTCAATGTTGCAGATTTTATAGTACAGTTGTTAGGGGCCCCGTTTTCTCTGTATCTTTCAGTTTTGTCTCCTTTCTTATGCAAATAATGTATCTTCTGTATAATCCCCTCACACTGGTTGTTTTAAATGAAAAATAAATACATACAAATTAAATTGTAGTAAATGAAGAACACTCTGATATTTGCACAGTATTTGATGCAAAGCTGTTTGTGCAAACTGATACAGTGACATGATCTACGTTTCAAGTGCACTGCCACTTTACATTAAGTGGCGTTATTTTACCAGACCACCTTCTGAAGAAACATTAAGCACTTCATTAGCTTTAACTGAGTGAAATTTCAAGTGAATGAGTCTCTGAAACCAAAAAGGCAACAGTAGTGCTTCTTCAACTGCATTGAGCAGTTTTTCATTGTTTTTATCTTTTGTAGAGGAAATGACTAGAATCAACAACATGTTTGACTGTGGGCAAAAAGACTGGAAAAACAAAACATTAGAGTTAAGGAGTCCCGTCCAAGTAATTGTCCACAATTCACTTTTTGCAGATAAAGTTTGGATATTTCAGGAATAAATTTCTGCTGTGACACTGAGAATTTCCCTACTGGGGGACTAATAAAGGATTGTCTTATCTTATCTTATTTTATCTTATCTTACTCACCACTAGAGGGAGCCAATTATTTTTGGTGCAGAAACAAAACCAAAATAAGAATTCCGTGCATGTGTGTAATTTAATATCATTTAAAAATTATTTGCTTCATCTTAAAGTGTCTCAAATGTACGACAAAGTTTCAAATCACATTCCAGCAATGAATTCTAATGAAATTACAGTATATCATGTGGAAATGATTACTATAGACGGTTTTCCTTATATTACACAGTTTTACTACATTACTACATCCATGCTTTTTGCATATCATTTTTTCTTACCCATAACGTATATAATTTGCTCCAAAAGATAAACACTTTAGTGTTCTTTAAATGTTTCCTTTTTTATGTAAATATTTGATGGATATGTTAGATCCTTCAATTCTAAGATTAGTCCAATTATTGTGTCCTTATCTCCTGGATTGCTCTATTACTTACTCTATTACCATAGCAAGTTTGACCTGTTTGAAGACAAATCATTGCAGCGATGATTAAATATGTGCAGTGCATATGTGGAGCCTGTACTGAAGTCCCTGGTTTGTTCATTTATGCAGTGAATAATGCTGGTAAGAGGAGTGCAAACTTTTAGACTTAGGTTTTTATCTGATATGAACAGTATAAATACTAAGAGACATTCGGACTGCAGATTATGTTATACTAAAGCCTGACTCATTGAGGGAGTGTCTAGTTCACTTCCTTGTTGTCAGACAAAGGGGAAAACATCAGCAGGAGCATCTGAACAGTCTGGTAGGTTACCGTTTAATATTTTCTAGCTTGACATTATTTGTGACAGATCAGCAAAATCATCAGTATGAACTTTGAAGCTCTCTTATGCTCTCTTAAAACAGCAAAAATTAAATAAAAATAAAATTTCTGACTTTGTTTTGGTACAAAAAGATATAATATTTAGGTAAATATGGGCAGGAGAAATGTGTTAAACCCATTTACATTCTATTTCTAGCTATTTATTGTGGTACAATTTCAATTTGCATCTCAATAGCCTGCAGTGCAGTGTTTTGTAGTATTAATGTTAAAATGTTAATCCATGTTAAACCCTGCTGCCATGCAAACTTTCAGATTGAACCACAGTTTTAACCAGATATTGATAGAACTGCAGTCTTAGAAATATTTCAATTAGTTTAAAAAGTAGTCTTAGGCTTGTGGGAGTCTTTTGAATGTTTTTTTGTTGGAGTATCTCTTTAGAAACATCGTCTCTGGTTACATAACCAGCCTTCCGTTGCACATATATCCCTAATCTCAAATAAATCTCTTCTTAAAAAAATGCAATTTCTATTTCAATTATCAGAGCTTGATGATGTATTTTGTAGTGGTAGGTTAGTTTTGATGCAGAACACTGTGCAATAAACAGTATAGCCGAGTCCACATTTTGTTAAAACTGCAATTTTCAACTAGGTAAGGTTCACTTAGAAACAGAGTTACAAAACCAGCCCTTTGTTGCAAACACAAATCTCAGATGGATGGAAACTACTGACCTCTTATCTTTACTGTGGGCTAGTTTAGCAGGTTTCTTCATTTCCCCTTTATTAAACTCCATTCAGAAGCAGAGAGGCTTCCAACAGCGAATGTATTTTTGTTTGCTTCCACCTTTTAAGAAAATAAAATTAGTAAAAGAAGTAAGAATTGTTCAAATACAAATCTAATATCTTATTACTAATAACTTTTGGTGGAATTTATCAGTTGTTGTATCCAGTCTAATCAGTCTATTAAAACGGATGAAGAGTTTCTGCACAATAAAGAAAGCCCCTGGTCATGCTGTGGGTCTTGAAAGTAAGGTTGCTAGGTAACCAATGCCCACAGTTTCCTGTAACCCAGAATTGCATGCATTTGTACTAAGCTATTTGTGCAGACGGTTTACAGTGCAAACTGGCACAAGGTAAGGGTGTTTAATAACACCTCAGTTTGTTGTCACTCTCTCTATTCTTGGCCTGCATCTGATGAGCAATGCTTGAAGGATGGCCTTTTGGACTTCTGGAGCTGCAGAGTTTAGTTTAGATGCACTATTTAGAGTTCTTGTTTACTTTTGACTTGATTGTGTATTTGTGTGTGTGCGAGACAGTGTGTGTACCATAGTATGAACGTTAGTACCAAACATTAACATAATAATGAAAATGAATATGAAAATGAACCATGACATTTTGCTCACCACTAGCATTTCCAAATAGAGGTCTGTGGCATATAGAGGGGCGTGGCTAAGTGTCATCTGCAGAACTTGAAAGGCCTAGATGTAGTGTTTTTCAGAGAGGTATTGCACACACAGGTAGAGCACAACCACAGAAATGGTCGTCCTAAAGAGAGCGGTATAGAGTGGCTGAAAACCTGAGCCTGCTATAAATATGAGGAAAGTATTAAATGATAAGACCTCTGGTTACGAGAGCAGCTCTGATATGATATTTCATTTCTCCAAGACTTTTATTGCCTTGTAAAACAACTCACTGCTGGAGACATTGCGACCTCTAGCGGCAAAGAAACCAACAAAGTAACCAAGCAAAAATTACTAAAATGTCAAATTACCTTAATCTACTCCTAAAACTCATCTATACCTACTCCTAACCTCAAAATACACCTTAGTCCACACCAAACCTAATTTTAATCTAACCTTAATCTACATCCAATTCTAACTTTAACCTACACCTTAATCTGCACTTAAACATAACCATCATCTAACCTTAACTTTTACCTTAATCTACACCTAAACCTACTCCTAATCTAATCTACAAATTAATCTACACTAACACCTAATGTTAATCTAACCTTATTCTACATCTAAAACTAATCTTAACCTATACCTTAATCTACACCTACACCTTAACCTAACTTTGACCTATAACTTAATCTACACCTAAACATATCCATTATCTAACCTTTACATACACTTTAATCTACACCTAAACATAACCTTAATCTAACCTTAACCTATAACTTAATCTACACCTAAACATAACCTTAATCTAATTTTAACCTACACCTTAATCTACGCCTAAACATATCCATTATCTAACCTTAACCTTTACCTTAATCTACACCTAAACCTAATGTTAATCTAACCTTAATCTACATCTAAATCTAACCTTAACCTATACCTTAATCTACACCTAAACTTAATATTTATATAACCTTAACCTATTCCTTAATCTACCTAGACCTACCTAGACCTAACTAAACTCTTTTTGGTTCTTTTTTCAGTTTCAGACGATGACAGCTCTATAGATTCTGAAAGTTTGAGGGGGAAAAAAACAGGATTGAAAATGACAGCTATCATTTCCTCAGGTAAGTAACGTTTTAATAATCAAATCTACTGTATAATCTTGATTAGCAATTTTTGTAAATGACACAAACAAGGTAGCAAGGTATACAATTATCATTGTTATTATTATTACCACCATGTCCACACTTTAAAGAGAGTAATTTAAAAATTAATTAATTTAAATGTTACAAATAATCTAAGAATACCTCAAGCAATCATCACAGTTGCCATAAAATATGTATCTATATTTAAGATATTTAGTTTTTCTCTTTTCAAAAAAACAAATTTGAATATGTCAGCTGTCCTTTATATTGTTTCAAAACCTTTGGGTGAACTGGCCAATAGAAAGGCTCAAAATTACTTCAAAACATAAAGTCTTAACATTAATAGCTTGTTCTTTGGATAAATGAGGTTTTGAGGTACTTTCTACATCAATACAGTTATGGTGGTCAGTGGACATTATCATAGTAAAATCCCACATGTTCAGAGTTTTAATATTTCAGTCAAAGTTCTGCTTCTACTTGCTCACTTCACTCCTTCTGCTTTCCACACAGTCTCAGATGACCTGAGGATGGTGCTGTTGGGTAATGCTGGTGTCGGAAAGAGTGCTGCTGCCAATGTTATATTAGGAGGAGAGACTTTCAGAGAGACCGAAACCACAGAGTGTGAGATCCAGAGAGGACGAGTGGACGGCAGAAACATCTCAGTCGTCGACACTCCAGGAATCAACAGCACAACCCTCAGTTCAGAAGAGCTGAAGACTGAAATGAGGAGATGTCTCTCACTGTCTGCTCCTGGTCCTCATGTGTTCCTGCTGGTGATCAGAGCAGGAAGGTTTACAGAAGATGTGAGGAACACTGTGAAGTGGATTCTGGAGAACTTTGGAGAAGAAGCTCTGAAGTTCACCATGGTGCTCTTCACTGGGAAAGAAGACATGACAAACAGCCAATGGATTAAGTTTTCTCAGGACATGAAGATGCTTGAATTTGTGAAGAACTGTGGATTTGGTTACTGTGGGATAAACAGCAAGAGAGAGGTTAATCCTGCTCAGATCTCAAAGCTCCTGGAGAAGATCGAGACCAGGGTTCAGGAGAGCGGAGGTCAGTATTATACTCATGAGATGTATGAGGCAGTCCAGAGAAAGTTACAAGAAGAGATAGAAGAGGAGGAGAGGAGAAGACAGTGGGAAGAAGAGAAACAGCAGGAGGAAAGAAGAAATGAAGGGGAAAGAAGAGGAAGAGCAGAAAGTGAAAATAAACATCAACAAATAGAAGAAAAGCTTCAACAAAATACAGAAGAAATCCATAAGAAGCTGGAATTACTGACAAGCATAAGAGACGACAAAGTTCCAAGCAGTGCAAACCCTCAGGAAGCCATAAGTAGAAGACAGACTGTAGATACGATATCAGAACACAACAATCAGATAAGGACTGGAAATGAAGAGCCAGGAACCCAACCAGAGAAAGACGTGGACAGAAAAACACTGGAAGGATTAGTAACTATGGAAATAAAGTCCATGAGAGAAGATTACAGGAGACAAAAGGACTGGGAGGACAGAGGAGCGACCGGTGGAATGATACCTGATCCAGGTGTGTTTAGTACTCTTATGTTGACCAGGTCAGTTTGGCCTGTTTGTGAATCACCAGTCAGATGTGACTCTTCACTAAAAGCACTTGAAGAGCTCCCATAGCTGATCATTGTGCTTTATATCTAACATCACTTTCCCTATATAGTTTATATAGATTTTTTTATTATATAAAAGTCATATTAAAATACTCTAGTCACACAAACGCTAGTAATCTGGCTTAGTAATGTATTAACATACTGCTTTACATATTGACAATTTCCTGCAAAAACCTGCAATCTTCTGCAAAAAAAGCAATCAATAGAAGTTCTTGTAATATATATACATATATGATTCCAAGTCAGTTTGGAGCATTTCTATTGGTCCATTCAAATTTTACAATACAATTTAAAGAACAACTGTGAAAAATGGCAAAAATGGAGATACAAGGTTTTTTTGCGTGACACTTGGTTGTGAAACAGAAATACACCAATATTTACTTTGTACTGCATTAGACTTATATAGACATACAGCATATTCTTGCTTTATGATGCATTACTAAAATAAGAGTATACTGTACACTATATGTCGAAATGTTTGTGGACACTACTTTAAGTTGCACCCATTGCTGACACACATCTTGTCTAGTACTGCCAATAGAATAGGACTCTCTGGAGCAGATTAATATCATGAACCTATTGGCACCATGCTGCCTAATGCTGCCAGGCGTAGGCTAGAGGGGTAAAAAGCCCCCAGCATTGAGGAGCTGTGGAGCAGTGGAAGAACTGTGTTCTCTGGAGTGATGGTGGTGCTCCATCCAATGCTATTGAGATGAGTTGGGGATTTGGGGTTAATCGTGAAGCTGTGCTCTGTTTCTTTCAGAGTCTCATTTGAGGATTGTGCTCCTGGGTTCTACTAAAGCAGGGAAAAGTGCATCAGGAAACACCATCCTGGGAAGAGCGGCATTTCAGAAGAACATCAACTCCACAGCAAAGTGCAGGAGACAGGATGGAAGGGTGGGCAATAAAAGGATAACTGTGATCGACACCAAGGGAGTCTCCCACAGGGCTGATATTTCAGCCTACTGTGAGCTGTTTGAGGAGAGTCTTTCCTTATCTACCCCTGGACCTCATGTCTTCCTCCTTGTGATACATTCTCCAAAGATCTTAAATAACACCATTGACCCATTAATTAACAATTTAGGTCAAGACTTTTTGCGACGAGCTTTGATCCTGCTCACCCATGGAGACAGATGGGGGACAGACCATGAAAGGACGCTGAAGTATAACTTGGAGCTAAAGCAACTTGTGCACAGCTGTGGAGGAGATTACCAGATCTTCAACAACATGAAGCAGAAGGAAGACCGCACTCAGGTCACAGAGCTGCTGGAGAAGATTGAGACATTGGTGCAGAAGAATGAAGGAAAGCACTACACTAATGAGATGTACCAGGAGGCCCAGAGACAGAGAATAGAAGACAGGGTAGGGGTTTTAGAGGAGAAGGTTGATGTGTTGTCTAGGCAGAATGAACAGCTCTCTACGGTAATAAAGCAGTCTCAGAGGAGGAAGAGTAAAGAAAATGAATGTTGTTTACTGTAAATTTTCTCATGTCAACCTTTTTCATGTAAACTCATGTATGAAATGCATGGAAGTGATACTTGTCTTCATACCCTGCAATGGACTGGCGCCCTGTCAGCCTGCTAATCCTGCCTTGTGGCTGAAAATTCCGTAGGTAGGCTCTGGACCCACCTGCACAAGGACCCCTCTTCTTCATTTACTATTATAGGATGAAGATTGGTAAAGTGGGACAGTTGTGGAATTTTCTTTTTTATCTTTTTTGTGTCTTTTTTTTACTACTTTTCCAAAAGACATTAACTGTGACCATGTCACAAAGCTGCCGAACATCTATAGAAGCCAGATGAGTTACTGTGGACAGATCAAATCAATATATATATATATATATATATATATATATATATATATATATATATATATATTATTTTCCACAATCAGAATTCAACTTATGGAAAAATTAACTGTATTGAAAAGTATACCTTACCAAAGAACCTTGGGTGTTTTGGGGGTAGTATTGCCACCAGGGGAATAAGCAATATTGCAGTAATTGAGGGAAGACGAATCACCAAAAATGTCAAACTGTCAGACTGTCATGTCAAAGAGGATGGGTTGATCCAAAGCCTACCTCAAATCCACCACATGGACTTCCTGAAGAAACACAAACTGAAGCTTGGGAATGGTCATCATAAGATATTTTGTGAACATACCTTACAAATAGCTGTGCAGCAAAGAATATGTCAGAGATATGTTAGAAGCCTTCAGCAAAGAAGAGTGGGGACAAAACCAGACTACAAAACAAGCTGTTCAAGCAGGTGTTACTAAATGAGGTTTCTAAACTTTTGCACAGCTCTTGCTCTTTCAGCACTGATGATTTAGAGCATGTATTTCTATGCTATAAAAGACAGCATGACTGTATTTGTAATTAATACATTTTAAATAAAATATATATATTTATAATTTGGTCAAATGTACATAATTCTAATTCATTTATATTTGTATAGCACTTTTTTACAATTGCCATTGTCCCAAAGCAGCTTTCCATGAATCCAGGGAGAGGACAGGAGATTAACAAATCAACAACAATAAAAAACCTAAACCCACTGGTGAGCCAAAAGGTGACAGGGGCAAGGAAAAACTCCCCCAGAGCTGGATGAAGAAACCTTGGGAGGAGACTCAAGGGGGGGACCCATCCTCCTCTGATCAAAACTACTTTAATATCACCATATAAGACTGCTGCTTGGGTGTGCTGATATAAGCACAATATTATTTAATAATTGTAATAATTGTAGAGAAGTTGGGGATAATGAGAGTAATGATGGTTGATGGTGGTAAGAATTATAGTTTTATAGTTAGAGTCCAGAGCCCAGGCCTACCAACTTCAACAGAATTGCAGGTCGTTAGAATGAATTCTGAATGTATTTATAGAAATCAGAAAATGTTGAGCACTATCAGAACATGGCTGATGACTCCGGCAGGTATAGCTGACAGCCTAATTAGAAGGAGAGAGCCAGAAGGTAACACAGACTGATGTGTTTTGTGGCCGGGCAGAAGGGTGAATGGTACAAGCAGATGACTACAAACTGATCTGGTCAAGTCATTTATTGTAAGAACTCTAGCTGCTGCATTCTGGATCTTGTTTAGGCTCTTAACAGAGCAATTTGACAGTAAGGAATTATAGTATTCAATATTTATAGTACAGTATAGCAATATTCCAAGGATGAAGAAATGCCCTTCTAGAAATATATACTTATTTTATATATATTTTATAGATTTTTTTATTATATAAAAGTCATATTAAAATACTCTAGTCACACAAACGCTAGTAATCTGGCTTAGTAATGTATTAACATACTGCTTTACATATTGACAATTTCCTGCAAAAACCTGCAATCTTCTGCAAAAAAAGCAATCAATAGAAGTTCTTGTAATATATATACATATATGATTCCAAGTCAGTTTGGAGCATTTCTATTGGTCCATTCAAATTTTACAATACAATTTAAAGAACAACTGTGAAAAATGGCAAAAATGGAGATACAAGGTTTTTTTGCGTGACACTTGGTTGTGAAACAGAAATACACCAATATTTACTTTGTACTGCATTAGACTTATATAGACATACAGCATATTCTTGCTTTATGATGCATTACTAAAATAAGAGTATACTGTACACTATATGTCGAAATGTTTGTGGACACTACTTTAAGTTGCACCCATTGCTGACACACATCTTGTCTAGTACTGCCAATAGAATAGGACTCTCTGGAGCAGATTAATATCATGAACCTATTGGCACCATGCTGCCTAATGCTGCCAGGCGTAGGCTAGAGGGGTAAAAAGCCCCCAGCATTGAGGAGCTGTGGAGCAGTGGAAGAACTGTGTTCTCTGGAGTGATGGTGGTGCTCCATCCAATGCTATTGAGATGAGTTGGGGATTTGGGGTTAATCGTGAAGCTGTGCTCTGTTTCTTTCAGAGTCTCATTTGAGGATTGTGCTCCTGGGTTCTACTAAAGCAGGGAAAAGTGCATCAGGAAACACCATCCTGGGAAGAGCGGCATTTCAGAAGAACATCAACTCCACAGCAAAGTGCAGGAGACAGGATGGAAGGGTGGGCAATAAAAGGATAACTGTGATCGACACCAAGGGAGTCTCCCACAGGGCTGATATTTCAGCCTACTGTGAGCTGTTTGAGGAGAGTCTTTCCTTATCTACCCCTGGACCTCATGTCTTCCTCCTTGTGATACATTCTCCAAAGATCTTAAATAACACCATTGACCCATTAATTAACAATTTAGGTCAAGACTTTTTGCGACGAGCTTTGATCCTGCTCACCCATGGAGACAGATGGGGGACAGACCATGAAAGGACGCTGAAGTATAACTTGGAGCTAAAGCAACTTGTGCACAGCTGTGGAGGAGATTACCAGATCTTCAACAACATGAAGCAGAAGGAAGACCGCACTCAGGTCACAGAGCTGCTGGAGAAGATTGAGACATTGGTGCAGAAGAATGAAGGAAAGCACTACACTAATGAGATGTACCAGGAGGCCCAGAGACAGAGAATAGAAGACAGGGTAGGGGTTTTAGAGGAGAAGGTTGATGTGTTGTCTAGGCAGAATGAACAGCTCTCTACGGTAATAAAGCAGTCTCAGAGGAGGAAGAGTAAAGAAAATGAATGTTGTTTACTGTAAATTTTCTCATGTCAACCTTTTTCATGTAAACTCATGTATGAAATGCATGGAAGTGATACTTGTCTTCATACCCTGCAATGGACTGGCGCCCTGTCAGCCTGCTAATCCTGCCTTGTGGCTGAAAATTCCGTAGGTAGGCTCTGGACCCACCTGCACAAGGACCCCTCTTCTTCATTTACTATTATAGGATGAAGATTGGTAAAGTGGGACAGTTGTGGAATTTTCTTTTTTATCTTTTTTGTGTCTTTTTTTTACTACTTTTCCAAAAGACATTAACTGTGACCATGTCACAAAGCTGCCGAACATCTATAGAAGCCAGATGAGTTACTGTGGACAGATCAAATCAATATATATATATATATATATATATATATATATATATATATATATATATATATATTATTTTCCACAATCAGAATTCAACTTATGGAAAAATTAACTGTATTGAAAAGTATACCTTACCAAAGAACCTTGGGTGTTTTGGGGGTAGTATTGCCACCAGGGGAATAAGCAATATTGCAGTAATTGAGGGAAGACGAATCACCAAAAATGTCAAACTGTCAGACTGTCATGTCAAAGAGGATGGGTTGATCCAAAGCCTACCTCAAATCCACCACATGGACTTCCTGAAGAAACACAAACTGAAGCTTGGGAATGGTCATCATAAGATATTTTGTGAACATACCTTACAAATAGCTGTGCAGCAAAGAATATGTCAGAGATATGTTAGAAGCCTTCAGCAAAGAAGAGTGGGGACAAAACCAGACTACAAAACAAGCTGTTCAAGCAGGTGTTACTAAATGAGGTTTCTAAACTTTTGCACAGCTCTTGCTCTTTCAGCACTGATGATTTAGAGCATGTATTTCTATGCTATAAAAGACAGCATGACTGTATTTGTAATTAATACATTTTAAATAAAATATATATATTTATAATTTGGTCAAATGTACATAATTCTAATTCATTTATATTTGTATAGCACTTTTTTACAATTGCCATTGTCCCAAAGCAGCTTTCCATGAATCCAGGGAGAGGACAGGAGATTAACAAATCAACAACAATAAAAAACCTAAACCCACTGGTGAGCCAAAAGGTGACAGGGGCAAGGAAAAACTCCCCCAGAGCTGGATGAAGAAACCTTGGGAGGAGACTCAAGGGGGGGACCCATCCTCCTCTGATCAAAACTACTTTAATATCACCATATAAGACTGCTGCTTGGGTGTGCTGATATAAGCACAATATTATTTAATAATTGTAATAATTGTAGAGAAGTTGGGGATAATGAGAGTAATGATGGTTGATGGTGGTAAGAATTATAGTTTTATAGTTAGAGTCCAGAGCCCAGGCCTACCAACTTCAACAGAATTGCAGGTCGTTAGAATGAATTCTGAATGTATTTATAGAAATCAGAAAATGTTGAGCACTATCAGAACATGGCTGATGACTCCGGCAGGTATAGCTGACAGCCTAATTAGAAGGAGAGAGCCAGAAGGTAACACAGACTGATGTGTTTTGTGGCCGGGCAGAAGGGTGAATGGTACAAGCAGATGACTACAAACTGATCTGGTCAAGTCATTTATTGTAAGAACTCTAGCTGCTGCATTCTGGATCTTGTTTAGGCTCTTAACAGAGCAATTTGACAGTAAGGAATTATAGTATTCAATATTTATAGTACAGTATAGCAATATTCCAAGGATGAAGAAATGCCCTTCTAGAAATATATACTTATTTTATATATATTTTATAGATTTTTTTATTATATAAAAGTCATATTAAAATACTCTAGTCACACAAACGCTAGTAATCTGGCTTAGTAATGTATTAACATACTGCTTTACATATTGACAATTTCCTGCAAAAACCTGCAATCTTCTGCAAAAAAAGCAATCAATAGAAGTTCTTGTAATATATATACATATATGATTCCAAGTCAGTTTGGAGCATTTCTATTGGTCCATTCAAATTTTACAATACAATTTAAAGAACAACTGTGAAAAATGGCAAAAATGGAGATACAAGGTTTTTTTGCGTGACACTTGGTTGTGAAACAGAAATACACCAATATTTACTTTGTACTGCATTAGACTTATATAGACATACAGCATATTCTTGCTTTATGATGCATTACTAAAATAAGAGTATACTGTACACTATATGTCGAAATGTTTGTGGACACTACTTTAAGTTGCACCCATTGCTGACACACATCTTGTCTAGTACTGCCAATAGAATAGGACTCTCTGGAGCAGATTAATATCATGAACCTATTGGCACCATGCTGCCTAATGCTGCCAGGCGTAGGCTAGAGGGGTAAAAAGCCCCCAGCATTGAGGAGCTGTGGAGCAGTGGAAGAACTGTGTTCTCTGGAGTGATGGTGGTGCTCCATCCAATGCTATTGAGATGAGTTGGGGATTTGGGGTTAATCGTGAAGCTGTGCTCTGTTTCTTTCAGAGTCTCATTTGAGGATTGTGCTCCTGGGTTCTACTAAAGCAGGGAAAAGTGCATCAGGAAACACCATCCTGGGAAGAGCGGCATTTCAGAAGAACATCAACTCCACAGCAAAGTGCAGGAGACAGGATGGAAGGGTGGGCAATAAAAGGATAACTGTGATCGACACCAAGGGAGTCTCCCACAGGGCTGATATTTCAGCCTACTGTGAGCTGTTTGAGGAGAGTCTTTCCTTATCTACCCCTGGACCTCATGTCTTCCTCCTTGTGATACATTCTCCAAAGATCTTAAATAACACCATTGACCCATTAATTAACAATTTAGGTCAAGACTTTTTGCGACGAGCTTTGATCCTGCTCACCCATGGAGACAGATGGGGGACAGACCATGAAAGGACGCTGAAGTATAACTTGGAGCTAAAGCAACTTGTGCACAGCTGTGGAGGAGATTACCAGATCTTCAACAACATGAAGCAGAAGGAAGACCGCACTCAGGTCACAGAGCTGCTGGAGAAGATTGAGACATTGGTGCAGAAGAATGAAGGAAAGCACTACACTAATGAGATGTACCAGGAGGCCCAGAGACAGAGAATAGAAGACAGGGTAGGGGTTTTAGAGGAGAAGGTTGATGTGTTGTCTAGGCAGAATGAACAGCTCTCTACGGTAATAAAGCAGTCTCAGAGGAGGAAGAGTAAAGAAAATGAATGTTGTTTACTGTAAATTTTCTCATGTCAACCTTTTTCATGTAAACTCATGTATGAAATGCATGGAAGTGATACTTGTCTTCATACCCTGCAATGGACTGGCGCCCTGTCAGCCTGCTAATCCTGCCTTGTGGCTGAAAATTCCGTAGGTAGGCTCTGGACCCACCTGCACAAGGACCCCTCTTCTTCATTTACTATTATAGGATGAAGATTGGTAAAGTGGGACAGTTGTGGAATTTTCTTTTTTATCTTTTTTGTGTCTTTTTTTTACTACTTTTCCAAAAGACATTAACTGTGACCATGTCACAAAGCTGCCGAACATCTATAGAAGCCAGATGAGTTACTGTGGACAGATCAAATCAATATATATATATATATATATATATATATATATATATATATATATATATTATTTTCCACAATCAGAATTCAACTTATGGAAAAATTAACTGTATTGAAAAGTATACCTTACCAAAGAACCTTGGGTGTTTTGGGGGTAGTATTGCCACCAGGGGAATAAGCAATATTGCAGTAATTGAGGGAAGACGAATCACCAAAAATGTCAAACTGTCAGACTGTCATGTCAAAGAGGATGGGTTGATCCAAAGCCTACCTCAAATCCACCACATGGACTTCCTGAAGAAACACAAACTGAAGCTTGGGAATGGTCATCATAAGATATTTTGTGAACATACCTTACAAATAGCTGTGCAGCAAAGAATATGTCAGAGATATGTTAGAAGCCTTCAGCAAAGAAGAGTGGGGACAAAACCAGACTACAAAACAAGCTGTTCAAGCAGGTGTTACTAAATGAGGTTTCTAAACTTTTGCACAGCTCTTGCTCTTTCAGCACTGATGATTTAGAGCATGTATTTCTATGCTATAAAAGACAGCATGACTGTATTTGTAATTAATACATTTTAAATAAAATATATATATTTATAATTTGGTCAAATGTACATAATTCTAATTCATTTATATTTGTATAGCACTTTTTTACAATTGCCATTGTCCCAAAGCAGCTTTCCATGAATCCAGGGAGAGGACAGGAGATTAACAAATCAACAACAATAAAAAACCTAAACCCACTGGTGAGCCAAAAGGTGACAGGGGCAAGGAAAAACTCCCCCAGAGCTGGATGAAGAAACCTTGGGAGGAGACTCAAGGGGGGGACCCATCCTCCTCTGATCAAAACTACTTTAATATCACCATATAAGACTGCTGCTTGGGTGTGCTGATATAAGCACAATATTATTTAATAATTGTAATAATTGTAGAGAAGTTGGGGATAATGAGAGTAATGATGGTTGATGGTGGTAAGAATTATAGTTTTATAGTTAGAGTCCAGAGCCCAGGCCTACCAACTTCAACAGAATTGCAGGTCGTTAGAATGAATTCTGAATGTATTTATAGAAATCAGAAAATGTTGAGCACTATCAGAACATGGCTGATGACTCCGGCAGGTATAGCTGACAGCCTAATTAGAAGGAGAGAGCCAGAAGGTAACACAGACTGATGTGTTTTGTGGCCGGGCAGAAGGGTGAATGGTACAAGCAGATGACTACAAACTGATCTGGTCAAGTCATTTATTGTAAGAACTCTAGCTGCTGCATTCTGGATCTTGTTTAGGCTCTTAACAGAGCAATTTGACAGTAAGGAATTATAGTATTCAATATTTATAGTACAGTATAGCAATATTCCAAGGATGAAGAAATGCCCTTCTAGAAATATATACTTATTTTATATATTATTGTATATATATATATATATATATATATATTATATAAAGCTTTTTGTTTACCTAATAAGCAACATAAGCAGTAGTTTAGGACCATGTGGCTCCCAAGAGGCATCTAACATATTGCATTATAAAGTCTAAGATACTCAACCCTCAGAATCATTTGAGATATCAGCTCAATCTGATCAGATAATACTCCCCAACTCATCCCAAAAGTGCTGGATGAAGCACCACCATACATCATTCCAGAGAACACAGTTCTTCCACTGCTCCACAGCTACTCAATGCTGGGGGGCTTTATACCCCTCTTTTAGCCCACACCTGGCATTAGGCTGCATGGTGCCAATAGGTTCATGTTTACTCTCTGCTCCAGAGAGTCCTATTCTACTGGCAGTCCTTCTATAGACAGTGATGGACTCAGGTTGTTTGAAAGGCTAATAAATTAAAAGGGCACCTACTGCATGACATGGAGACTCACCAGTGCACAAGAAGCGATTGATAACCGATTGATAACCGATTGTAACATGAGGGTGGAGGCAGCTGCATGTCTTTAGTCTCTCTCTGCACATAAAGACCTATTTTAGAGTGTCTTCTTCAAGAACACCCAACGCTGAGATGCTTAAATTCTAGGATTCCTAATCAGGCCAATCATGATCAGCACCTGTGTGCTGGAGATAAGTCTCATGTGAAAGGTGGAGCTTTGACCTGACCTGTGTATGAGCTAACAACTAAGGCCAACAGGGGGAGACATTACAACCATGCACATTTAAATTGAAAAAATCCATGATTATATGTTTTAGCAAAATTTTATATTGATTGTAGGGCTTTTTAGGCTGCAAGACCTCGTACCACCCCACCTAATACCTGATCAGATCATACTCCCCAACTCATCCCAAAAGTACTGGATGGAACACAATTCTTCCACTGCTCCACAGCTCAATGCTGGGGGGCTTTATACCCCACTAGCCCACGCCTGGCATTAGGCAGCATGGTGCCGATAGGTTCATGTTTACTATCTGCTCCAGAGAGTCCTATTCTATTACCAATACATCTTATTGCCTTTGTTTGAAAGACTTTTAAAAATTAAAACTACTGCATGACATGGAGACTCACAAGAGCACAAGAAGCTATGATGCACCATGTATGATACAATGGCCCCCCCCTTTGCCTTGCTCATTTCCACTCTCAACCTCTCAACTATACATAAAAAACAACTTACCTCATACCACTGATGTGTGAGTAACCACAGAAAAAAAGGCAATTCATTTATACCAAAGCCACATATGCCACAATGTCAGCACCACTAGCTCAGTGCCCCTAAAGTGTCAAAGTGGACTTCATGGGAGATGATCAAAGAGGACACCATTGTTGAAAACAAATCAGATTCCAAGACTGGAATTTGCCAAACTACATGTTGATAAGCCCCAAAGCCTCTGGGAGAATGTCCTATGGACAGATGAGACAAAAATGGAACTTTTAGCCAAGGCACATCTGCTCTATCTTCACAGATGGAAAAATTAAGCATATCAAGAAAAGAACACTGTCCCTACTGTGAAACATGGAGGAGGCTCTGTTATGTTCTGGGGCTGCTTTGCTGCATGTAGCACAGGGTGTCTTAAATCTGTGCAGGGTACAATGAAATCTCAAGACTATCAGGAGATTCTAGAGAGAAATGTGCTGCCCAGTGTCAGAAAGCTTGGTCTCAGTTGCAGGTCATGGGTCTTGCATCAGGATAATGACCCAAAACACAGCTAAAACACCCAGGAATGGCTAAGAGCATCTTTGGAAGGAGCTGAAACATGCCGTCTGGAAAAGGCACCCTTCAAACCTGAGACAACTGGAGCAGTTTGCTCATGAGGAATGGGCCAAAATCATTTCTGTCCAGGCCTGTTTCATGATTTTTTTCTTTTAATAATTCTGTTGATGCATGGTTGAAAAGCAATATCTGACTTTCATCTATTAATTTTCATGTTCGTTTTTATGTATTATTTCTTTTGTCAGATTCAAGTTATTTCTGTGACCATTGTGGGGTTTTTTTTCATTAACTGAGGGGTACCAACAATTTTGTCCAATGCTAAAGCTAATCTATGTTACATGAAAAAAACAATGAGGGGAATGCAGTGTTATGTCTACCATGGCAGCTGTTACATAAGGACATCAGGAACTTTTTGCCAAAGTAGGCATCTGGTGCCATTGTGAGAACCTGAATAAGGAGAATGAGGAACATGTTAGTATACTTGATCCTAATCGTTTGCTTTTTGTCTGCGCTTCATAATGAGATAAAGTGAGAAAATCAGTCCTGTGGCGCTGAAAGAACTGGAGCATGTAGTGAAGACTAGTCTGGCGACCTCATTATTAGGTCAGGTGGTTTTGATGTCAAGGACATCCAAAATGAACGTTGTGGAAAGAAGGTCTATGCTAGATTAAGCTTTTCACTTGATGATTACAGAAATGACTGATGTAGATGTATGCAACAGGGTGTTCAGTCTTATCTGCAAAGGGCTGGTGTGCGAGTAGCTTTACGTTCAGACTTTTAATGGATATCAATGCAAAAGAAAAAAGATGAAGGAAATTTGGAGCATTTCAATTGGTCCTTCATTATGAGACATGTAACACAATGTAAAGAACAATTCATAGTTTCATGATTCACTGAATGTTAAAAAGTGAAATGTGTTAAATATGTCATTTATTCAAATGTGAAGTATTTTGAAGTAGTTTGACATAGTTTTTTCAAATACATTATTTTAGAATATTCTAATTATTACAGCCTTCAACATTGTAGGACCAAAAATGATCAAATAAGAGAAAGGAGAGAGATCCTCCTGTTATATTAATGTGTTATTAGCATGGTTTTCATATTTTTACATGATATTTTGCTCATTTGAGTGAATTTCCTCAGTTTACTTTATAGTTGTTTTAGTTTGTTTTTTTGTGAATATATTTTTAGTGTTTTTTAAAAGCAAGACATTGAATAAGCAAACACATTGATGCACCACAATGACACTGAAAAAAGAGAAAAGAAAAATAACTAAATAAATAAAAGAAAAGGAGTGATGGGAAACATTATACATACATACATATATGCATAAATATAGATAAATAAGTATATAAATAAATAACAAAACAATTGTACACCACACGCAGCTTCATGCCTGATTAGAGCAATCCCTAACAAAGTCAATAGCCTCAGACCACAGTTGAACCATGGCTGCCCTGGTGTGATGTAATCTGGCAGTAATTTGCTCTAATATAAGAACATCCCAAAATAATGTATAAACAAAGGTCAGTTAATTTAGTTTGTAATGTGTGTTTTTTCTTTAAATGTGTGTGTGTGTGTGTGTATTTGTGTGTGTGTGTGTCGGTGTGTTTGTGTGTGTGTGTGTGTTTTGTGTGTATGTGTGTGCCAGTTTCAAATATTCCATCTCAACCTGCATCATATGATCTTCACCACCATTCGTAAACATACCTGCAGCACTTCCTAGGTCCATGATTAGAGCTGAAAGATCACCATAGAGTGAACTGATCTGAAGAAGGATTTTACAGAAAATGGAAGAAAGTCACCCAGGTGAGTTCACCTCAAACACCCACCATGACTTTTAGACCCATGACCAGAAAGAAGAGCAGAACATAGTATTTGTTTACTGGTGCAACACCCTGTCCACCTGTATTCAGATGCCATCAATTTAAATCCAAGATAAATACATTTTTAAGAAGAAGTCGTTCTGAAGTGCAAAATTATTCAATTAAAAAATAAAAAACTTTAATCAGATCAGATCACACAGATTCAGTCTTGTACACAAAAAAAGCAAATGATCAAACAGGTTTAACAAATGGGAAAGCTGGTAAATTAACAGCATTAGTCAATTTTACCCCTCTACTAAAACAGCAAATACACTACATCATTCTCACAGCAGCTAATGAGCTGAATTATAAGTGTATAAAGGTTTATAATATCACTATCAGGAACCTAATTGTCTAAAATGTGGTGGGCAGAATCACATATCAGGATACAATGCTAACACCATCACGCTCCTCTTCCTAATTTAAAAATGTGTGTTTTTATAAAGCTGTGTCCTTCAAGCTACTCTCTGTTCATATTCTAATGGTGTACAGCAGTGGTGGTGTTTTGGGGATGTGAGAGAGTTGTACTACTACTATCCTTCATTATTAGTACTTTTAAAGTAAAAATCTTACATTTTGTCTCCCCATAAGGTTTTAATTTTATTGTTATGTGAAATCTTGAATTGAAAGGAAGGATCGTCAAATAACTCCGGTTCCACACCAAATGTTCTGTATAAAAGGTCTCTTTATTTCACAATCAACACAAAACAAAATGAAAGCATACATGGCAGAATGTCACTTTCACAATGAGACTTGCTGTTACTCACCACTCACAATGGATCGGGAGAGCCCGTCGATCCTAGTAAGAGACAGCTGTCCCAGTAATACCACCGAGCTGGACCGGCAGTTCCACTCAGCCGACTCTCACCAGAAAAAGGAGAACCCTGTCTTTTATATCTTTAACAAAATGAAGAACTGTGCATGGACAGGGGGCGGGGGGGCAAATAACAGCACCCTCATGAAAAACAAGTTATATAATCAATTACATAACTGTGAGTTTATAGTATTACATAACCCGTGACTTAAAACAGCTGTCTATACCTGATTCAGCATCATGATATAAGGTGAACATGGATGCATCATATATATACGAATATAATATACGAATACGGAATATTAGACGAATATACGGAATAATATATCATATATACACCTTATATTCGGATATGTAGACCCAACTAGCGTGGTTCCGCGGTGCACCTGCAATACTTCATAACTTCATAGTACAAACACCCTTGCAGCCTATCTAAAGGGGTAGGGCTCTTCCTAGTGGTTACATCCCATAACTGAACATAGAGTTGCTCATGTGATACAGTGTGTAGTAATTTAAATCAGAATTCATAGTAGATGTAATCAATGTCTAATATGTATATTCTCATTTTTATTCTTGTTTATTGAAGCTTTCATCCTTTATAGTCATATTTGCAAATATTAAATTGTAAAAAAATATATCCATGTAAAGAAAATTGTTAAAGAATGAAGAAAACTTAGTACAAACTAAAGTTTTCAATGTCCCTCAACATGTATTCTAATGATATTCTTAATGCATTACATCTTGTATATATGCAATATAGAACTATATCCATGATACATACATACATGGGGAAAAATTATTTGATGTGCTCATTTCAATTCTTTTACCTTCCAGTGACTGATCTTTGGATATTGCTGGTGGGGAAGTCTGGGTCAGGAAAGAGTGCTACAGGAAACACCATACTAGGCAGAAATGTCTTTATAGAAGAGCACAGGACCAGGACATGTCGAGGTGGCAGGCAGAAACATCCGGGTGACTGACACTCCAGAGATCACTACAGAACAAGTGAAGACTGAAATACAGAATTGTCTGTTATCTCCATTTAATGGCTCTTACGTCTTTTTAATGGTGAAAAATTCAGTTGCTAGATTCAGAAACCAGGAGAGAAACCCTCTTCAGTGGATTGAGGAAAACTTCAGAGAAGAGGCTTTACTCCACACCGTTGTTCTGTTCACCCACGTTGATCGGATAGGGGAAAGAACAATGGATGAATATTTTACTGTCAGGCCTGAGCTGAGGCTACCGGTCAACAGGTGTGGAAATCGATATAACACATTCAATAACAGAGCTCCTAGTCGCGCTCAGGTCTTAGAGCTGATGGAGAGGATAGATGAGATGATTAGAGTGAATGGTGAACAGAGATACACTTCCATGACATACCAGAGGTTTCAGGAGAGAAAGAACCGGAAAGAGGCAGAGAATTTGTTAGCAGGGGCAGTGGTAGGCTTATCTGCACTTTTAGCAGTTGCTCTAGTGTTTAAGTAAAATAAAGGGAAAATAAATGTCTCCCTCTCCTGACAAGGAAGCAAGATATTCCTATTCCCATTTGGTTTCGTTTTCTAGTGTTTTGTTTACCCACATCTAGACACAGTATTGTCACTGTGCAAATACCTTGTGCTCACCACAAGTTAATGTTTCATTTTCACTTTGCCGCTCTGTTTGCTCTTAACTTATGAATAATTCCTACCGTAGAATGAAGTAATGTTTGATCATTAAAATGGGTTTTCATTCATCAAAATTGAGGGTAATATATATGTATATGTATGTATATTTCTAGCTTTTGTTCTGTTGTTTTTGGTGGTTTTGGGGGAAATGTGGCTGAAGCCACCATAACAGCATGTATTTTCACTGTGTCACTCCTCCGAATGCTGTTAAACACACGCAGAAGGTTGTGTGTTATTGTAAAATAACTGCACCATTGTGATATTATTATTTTAACGGTTATTTAAGGATAAAACAACCTTGTGTGCTCTATTGCTTTATTTTCGTAACTAGGAAATAAACAAATATATTTCTTGTTTTATTTTTGGTGATTTTGAGGGAGATTAGTAATTATTAGAAAATCTACAGATAACTAAAAATAGTACTCACTTCCATACAGTCCTTACTATAGTAGATTGCTTACTGTTTTTTTTGTTTAGTTTTTTTGTTTTTTTGGCTGAACCTGTACTTTAACATCCATAAAAAAGTCTACTTTTTACTCTACTATATTGCCATTTGAACATATTGGCACCATGCTGTCTAATGCCAGGCGTGGGCTAGAGGGGTATAGAGGGGCACTGAGGACCTGTGGAGCAGTGGAAGAACTGTGTTCTCTGGAATGATGGCGGAGGAGCTCCATCCAGTACTTTTGGGATGGGTTGGGAATTTACGAATGATGTGTGGTGGTGATCATCCAACATCCTGACTTTACTAATGCTCTTTAGTCAGTAAATGCAACCAAATCCTCACAGCAATGCTCCTCCAAAATCTAGTGGAAAGTCTTCTTCTCTGGACAGTAGAGACAGTTACTCCAACAAAAACATGATCAACTCCTATTAAAACCCTTGATTTCAGAAGAAACAATGAATGAGTAGGTGTCCCAATACTTTTGTGCATATCGCATATACAGAACTAGAGTAGCTGAAAAAAAAACCTAAATGAATCTGTAAATTCACAATCAAAAAAGAGAGAATATAAATAGAGGAACAGTTGATGAAATTATTTGTGACATAACGTTTTTTTTTTTTCAGTTTTACACTGGAGCTATGAGGCTAATATAGCTAACATACAATGGAAATTTACACCCCATCAGCTAGCATGGTGCTAATGGTGGTAATCTCTAATAGACTTGATTATGTGGTTTCTTACACTGTCAGACTCACTGTTAGCTAGAACATGGACTGAACTACACACAAATTTCAGGATATACGATGGCCAATGTTCTTATAACCAATATACCTAAAACTGCTTATTATCAAAACAAGACCTCTAAATCTCTGAATGAGAATGGGTTAGTCCTGTAACAATGACATGGAATGTTGTTTTGTTCTTCGTCAAAGGTGGTTTTACTTCATTCAATTTTACGATTTTTAATTTTGTAATGTGTAAAACCACAGAATTTAAAATGCACTAGTTTTTCACATAACTGTATAATGATTATACATGGTGACCGTTCTGAGAGTGGATAGAATGTCCACATATTATTAATTACAAATTAAAACCCAAACTAATGAAAAAGAAATCATATCTAAGGATAAATCAAATGTAAGTTTATTTGTTACATACACAATCACACACAATACAACTAATAATGAAATGTTTTGATGATAAAAAACATAAAAGGCAAATGTAAAACATAAAAGGCAATATTACACTATATATATATATATATATATATATATATATATATATATATAGTAGGTTTGTACATAGATAGACATTCATTTATTTGTTCGTTTATAGTATTTAATATAACATTTCATTGCATATGCAATTACTCCTAAAAAGAGGATATACCCCAGTGTTCCTGTTAAAATTAAAGCACCAATCCCTACTGCTGCACTTCCCAACCCAGTCCTGTTCAGATGTGAACCTACTTTATCTTCAAAAAACTGCTTTGGATTCTCTCTTGCTCTTCGAATCCACCCAACGATACCAGCCTCTTCTTCCTCCTCCTTTCTTCGTCTCTCTTCTATCTCTCTGAGATTCTGTTGGGTTTCCTGGTAGAACCCTTTCCTGTACAGATGTTTCGCATTTCTCTTCACCAGCAGATCAATTTTCTCTAGCAGCTCAGTGACCTGAGAGTTACATGTTCTGTTCTCGTTATTTAACAAGTGAAATCTCCATCCACACTTGTTTATAATTCTGCGGAGCTCTAAACTCTCTTTAATGTAATCCTCCACTGTTTTATCCTTCAGGCAATCAGCGTGGGTGAACAGAATGATGGTAGAGAGTGAAATATTGTCTCCAAAGTTCTCCAGAATCCACTTCACAGTATTCATCTCTTCCTCTGTGAATCTTGTGGCCAGACTGATGACCAGTAAGAAGACACAGGGTCCAGGACCACCCATACTGACACATTTCTCCACTTCAGTTTTCAGCTCTTCATTAGTCTTCGAGGTATCGAAGATCCCAGGAGTGTCGATCACTGTGATGGTCTTTCCTCCTCTCTCAAAAATATGCTGCTCACACTTTTCTGTAACAGATTCGGGGGAAACATCCTCTATAAACACCTCTCTGCCCAGGATGGTGTTTCCTGTGGAACTCTTTCCTGATCCAGTTTTTCCCAGAAGCACAATCTTCACATTAGAAGAACACTGTTGCTCTGTTGAGAAACACATATGTAAAAAAATATATCATGGATTTAGTGATTGTTTATTAAACTCTGAGAGTACTTTGTCCAGCAATACTACTGCACTATGTTTACTACTTCACTTCTACAGCCCACATGCATTATCAAGGACAGTACACACCCTCGACACAGCCTCTTCACAGTCCTAAAATTGAGGCAGATGATACAAGAGTGTGAAGTCCAGGACAGCCAGACTTTTCTAGCCAGAACAGTTTCTATCCACAAGCCATCAGGCACCTCTTCTCACTCTATATAATGCCCACGACATAAATCGCTGCTAATACTGTTTACTTTTGTACTTGCACAATGCACTTTACACTTTACACATGTACATGCAACTCTACTCACACAACTTGCATATGAATCCATACTGTACTGTACTCTTTAACCTGTACTTTGTACTGAACTCTTCTTAGCAGATTTAAATGTCCTTTCCAGATACCAAAAAAAATGTCACTTAATGTTTTTGCAGAATCAGGCTAAATACATTTATATCAAAAGATACTTTTATATTTGGTATTTAATCCAAGTTTAGTAGATTAGATTAGATTAGATTCAAAGCAACTTCATCATGCAGAAAAAAAGCACAAGCAAGTGAAATGTCTTTGGTATCTAATCAGAATTACAAAGTAGCGAATATATAAATATAATATAAAGCATGTGGGTGGGTTGAATGTGTTGTGACAAACGTCAATTAGCAGAGAATAGCCCACCAGTTTGTACAAAAGTCCCTGTAGTTACTGAGTAATACACCTTAGAGTGTTTTTTGGCCTAGTAGGCTAAAATTAGCTAATACAACTATAAATTAGCTAATACAACTAATTACACAGATATTTATTAGATATTATAAGGTACTGTCTTTCAGCCTACTACCATATGCCACATTATAAGCATACTCCCCTCCAGCTGCCTCTCTAGATAAATTGTTTGTGTTTCTTGTATAATAAGGTTAAAAAAGACCCTGGATCTTAAAAAAGCTCTAATCAGTCCCAGGAAGGACTGCAACTGCAGGCTTGTGATAAGCCCCAAGTGAGTGGGTAGAGCTCAACCAGCTGGATCTACTGAAGCTAGGAAGGAGAGTCATTATCATAAGGGCACAAAACAAAGAAACAAACCACAGATATTAAAACAGACACATTTTCCTAAGGACCCTGAATGGCCTGCATAGGTCTGAAGTACAATTCCTCCATCTACACTCTGTGCTTTTTACTATTTAACAATTAGAGTAGTGTCCCCATGAATAGTGTCCCATTCACATAAAGAGAAGCTAAGACATGAATAAAAGAAGCAAGAAAACAAAACAAAGACATGGTTAAAGATATCAGATCCACTGTCTACATAAATGGTATCTGTGTCCACTGCTATGCTGTTTGATATGCAGGTTTAAATGCAGAGGAGTTGTAGTAAGCACTAGTGTATCTCAGGAAACAAGTGTCACAAAAAAGTCCTTCATTAACTTAATTAAAAATTGTTATTAAAAATATGAACTGTTCTTTTATATTCATTACACGTTAACTGACATTTATTAAGTCGTTTGTGTTTTACTTTAATCAGTTTGGCTTATAGCTCATAAAAACCCAGAAGTCCAGTATTTGAGATTATTAGTATATTTTATGTAAGGTTTTTAGTAAATTACTATTTATATGGTATCAACATTAAACCATTAAAATATTGTAATGAATATATAAATGTTAGTTAAGTTATAACAAAAGAATAAACTATGATGATATTGTAATTCCCTGAGATAGTACATATAAATGGTGGATTAAACAGTAATATTTAGTTAAAAACTATTCCAGCCTTTAGAAAAGCCTGCCAACGAATATTAATCTAATCTTTGATTCAAATTATGGAATCTTTTTGACACTTTAGTTCTTCCCTGTTATTTTTTCTTATTCACAAATAGGCCATAGTATAAAATGAGTATTAGTTGTGATTTCTCAATTCATATTGACTAAAGTTTTTACAGTTATTTTTTTTATTGATGTTTTAATAATTGAGTAGTAAACAATGCAATGGCAAACAAAACATAAATTAAAGAATTCCAGGATTTCAATTGATAAACTGAAAAAAATACTACATATCTATATATTTGAGATACAGAATAGTTCTGCCATTTCTTAGGAGATCTTCATTAATTTACAGACATACTGTGTAGTCTTTTTGGGTTATCTTTATTCAGAGTTATTAAAATAATCTTTAATACTAAAACAAAAAGTGGCCATGGAAAAAAGTACTTGTTGGCTGTAATATATATATATATATATATATATAAATATATATATACATATATAATGAAAACAGCAGTTTTCAAAAGCATAACATGCAAATATACAGTGCTATAATGCTTAATGCAAAACAAAGAAACAACTAAATGTTATTACTTTTTTATGTCAAACTTAAAATATGTTTTTAATGGAAAATAGTAACCAAACTACACAATAAATTAGTCAGTGTTAAATCAACACAGTTATTGTTAACACTAACAAAAAGTGCTGATTTAACACTGCTCTGTAAAGCTATTAAAACTAGCTTAAATTAAACTGAAATAAAAACAATATTTCTAAGACAATATGAAGAATTACCTAAAGATTTGTTCAATTATATGAAACATTCAAGAATATGCCCATTGTTATATATACCCTTAGCATGCCTTTCTACTTGTCTTTTTTATTTACTCTATCATAAATGATCTTTCCTGTTGTGGCTCCTACAGTTACAATGCCAGAAGTCACTGCAGCTATAGCTGGCACTACAATGGCCTCTGTTGCAGCCAACACAGCTCCTCCAGCTATTGCTCCTGTTCCACCTACTACGATTGCTGTTCCCAGTGCAACATTTTTGACTATTCTCTTCATCCGAATCTTCTGTTGAGCTTGTTGAAACATCTCATTAGTGTAGTGCTGCCCTCCACTCCATTTCACCATGTCATCGATCTTCTCCAGCAGCTCTGTGACCTGAGTGCGGTTCATTTGATCCTCATTGTTAAATGCATGATATCTGTTACCACAGCTGTTCAGTAAAAGCTGAAGATCTCTGTTTTTGTTGATATATTCATCCAAAGGTTTGCCTTTTAGTTGATCAACGTGGGTGAACAGAACAATGGTGTAAAGTGCGGCATCTTCTCCAAAGTTCTCCTGAATCCACTTCACAGCATTTTTCTCCTCTTGTGTGAATCTGCCAAGTCTGATCACCAGCAGGAACACATGAGGACCAGGAAGTGACATGTCGACACACTTTTGTATTTGCTTCATCATTTCCTTTTCTGTTATTGATCCAACAATCCCTGGAGTGTCAATCACTAAGATTCGTCTACCTTCGTGGTACTGATGTTCTTTTTTGCACTTTTCTGTAACAGACACTGGAGACATTTCTGATTTGAAGGAATCTCGTCCCAGGATGGTGTTTGCAGTAGCGCTCTTTCCTGCTCCAGTCTTACCCACCAGAACAATCCTCAGCTCAGACTCTGTGAATCAACAAATGTCAAGTGACCTTGCGGGAAATTACTAAATACTGAGTGATTTTTAAAATCATACAATATTACTCAACGTAAAATTCACTGTGATGATACGGTGAAGTGTTTTGCTATCTTAGCTTGGTTGTTTTACTTGAAACCCTGCTTCTGAAGAATAAAAATAGAGTTGTCGCATGGAGGAGCTTGAAGGCGGAGGCGGATGTAGATGCGGGTATTTATTTTTTTAAAAAAAGGAAAACAAAACAGAACAGGCTACAAACTGAGGAACAACCTGAACATGGAGTCTAACAAAAGAAACAAACAGAAACAGAACAAACATAATAAGCAAACCTAGCAAGGACTAAAACTAATAAACCAGACAGACAGACAGACAGACACCGAACAGGCCAAGCCAACAAACCGTGAACTGCCATGGAAACATATATACATGTTAACATGCACAAGACCAGACAAGGTAAGGCAGAAACAAAGAGGTACTTATACACAGACAGATGAGGAACACTTAGAGCTAACAAGGGGATGGGAACACTGACGAACAGGCAGGGCTAGGACTGACAAACAAACAGAGCTTGAGATGTGCTCACACTGTTTGCACTTAATGGTATTATGGGAGGGGGTAGTGAAACTCCACCATATGTTAATTAATTATCAAATCAATTAATTTGATAATATATGCATGCTCTTTTTAAATAAACAATGGCATAACATCTAGCGAGGAAAAGAGGTAATACTCACCAAATGAGTCATCTGCTGTGTCATATAAGCGTGCTGAAAGTAAATCAAAACCATATGGAGTCAGAAGCTTTGGTCACAAGAGAAACACACAGAAGGATCAAGGAAAGGACAGATTTATTTTAAAAAATATCATCATCATTTAGTATCATAGATTTTAACTGAAGGAATAAGCTGTTATGAAGGTAAACTTTTCCAAGCTTGCAACCTGCATTACACATGGAGGACAATACCCAGTAACTTTTCTACAACAGTAAACAACTACAAATTTAATAGGTAAACATACATCATGGTTTGGTTCAACGTAGGGTTTGGACCTGACAGTTCGAAAAACAGAAAAACAACAAACCCTACCAAAATACATAATACATGGATTTGTTTTATTAATTTCAATGCTTAATTTAAATTAATTGAAAAGGAAAAACTTAACTTTTGCATTAACATACATATTCAGACGCTTTACTCAATACTTGGATTGAACACTCAAGGCTTGCACACCGGGATTTGGAGATTTTCTTTCTCAAGCTCTGTCAGGTTGGATGGGTACTATCAGTGGGCAGTCTTTTTCAGCTTTCCCCAGACATGCTTGATTAGGTATAGGGTCAGAGTCATCACTAAACCACTGCTGTGTTGTTTTGGGTGTGTGTTTAGGGTCATTTTCTTGTTGGAAGGTGAACCTTTGGCCCAGTCTAAGGTTTGTGGTGCTCTGGATCAGGTCCCTCAACCATGACCAGCATGATGCTGCCACTACCATGGTTCACTATAGAGATGGTATTGGGCAGGTGATGGGCAGTACCTGGCTTCCTCCAGATATGATGCTTAGAATTGAGGCCAGATAGTCCAATCTTGGTTTCATCCAGTTAGAGAATCTTGTTTCTCACAGTCTGAGAGTCCTTTAGGGGCTTTTGTTGCAAACTCTTAACGGAGTAGAGATTTTTGTCTGGACAGTCTCCCATAAAGCCCACGATTGGTGAAGTGCTGCAGTGATGGCCTTCTGCACACAGGATTTTTTGAGCTCAGCCAGAGTGACCACTGGGTTCTTGGTCACCTCTCTTACTAAGGGCCTTCTTTCACTCCTTACGTAGTTTGGTGGGAAGTCCAGATCTTGGAAGAGTCCTCTTTGGTCCAAACTTCTTCCATTTAGGAATTATGGAGGTCATTGTGCTTTTTAGGATTTTTTTTTGTCACCTTGATCTGGATCTAAAGACTTTCCAAATGCACTGTATATTTATATAAACATGTGAACAGGTTCAACCTGGTACTGCTTATGTGTGTTAATGACTTTTCTTGAGAACTAATTAGCAAATTGTGTTTAATTTAAAGTGTTGAGATTGGAAGTGTGGATTTCAGTGATTAACCCTCTAAATAATAGCAAAGGAAGCCTGACACCTCAAAAAGATTGGTTGGTGTGAACCAGTCAACAACCTTCTGTTGTCACTGTATGACTTTTAATAACCACAGTAACATACAATATAATTTTACCAAAGGCATTGCTATACAAAACTAAATCAATAATTCGTAAAAGTATATGTTCTTATGTTCAAAGGTTAAAAAACAAAATAACTTTGTCCCTCTAATAGTTAACCCATTGCAGTTGTGCTAGTTGACATTTCTAAAGATCAATTTTATATCTTAACAAGGCCATACAAAGAAACTGTGAAACTAATAATTAATACATCACACGTGGATGCATGCAGTGTTTGAGTCTTTTTAAATATTTTTCTAATGTTTATTATATTCTATGGTGAATTACTCTGTAACTACAGGAACTGCTGTACAAACCGTTGGGGCTGTTCTTTAGTAATGGAAGTGGAACACTTTCAGGCCACCAGAGGACCATAGTGGATCATCAAAGAGCCTTGATTTGCAAAATTAGATTGCTGTCCATGTTTAATATGTGTCCCAGAAGAGAAGCTGTTATTGATGCAAAGGTGAGGACAAACTCTATATTAGCCCTACTATTAGAAACAACAATGAATGAGCAGCTTACTCATGCCAACACATGATGAAGTAGATTTATTGATCTCCAGAAAAGCAGAAAATCAGATTAGCTAAAAGTTCAGTATCAAATGACAACATCTAAACAAATGAATGTCTGATTTTCTTTATATGTTCAGACTCTCAGAGGATTATAATTGGTTAAAATATTTATTAAAGCCTCACAGCTTGCAGGTCATGTCGTTCTTAGACCTTTTAAAGCACACTTGTCTGCATTTTGTGGTTACTGACGTGAGAAGCTTCTTGCACTAACCACAAGCTTTTCTTTCTCACGTTCAGACATAAACATAACAAAAGCAAAAGAAAGGAAGAGAAAGGAAGTGCACGTCTTCAGTGAACTTCAGTTTTTCTAGTGCTAACGGACATATTACTTTTACATGTAATATTATATAACTGACTGCGACTGTAACTCCTCAAATTAATACATAGAGTTTATTTTATGTGAAAAGAGAAGAAAGAAGGTTGCAGCACTAAATGCATGGGCCTTTTCACCAAATTCTGAAGACCAAATGCATTTCTAATACATCTGTAATGAATCACGTTAAAATGATCAGAGAATATCTGCATACAGGCTCTGTCAACAGATGCTGGTCAACGATTTATATGTAATTGCATGTAAACATTAATTTAATGCAGAAGGGTATTCAAATGTGATTTACTCACCATATTCAGCCATTGTCTTGTTTATATCCCTGCCGCTCTCGGCCCTGGTTGGCTGCGGCTGTAGTAATGTTTAAAGCTGGTTTTAGACTTTGAACTACTGAAAGTGCTTCATATATGGCTAGTTTGTGCTAGTTGAGAAACAAAGAGCCCAAGTGAGGTCAGTTGTTCTGGCAGAGTTAAAATGTTGCTCTGAGGTGCAAGGCGACAATGAAGCGTACTTTCTCACTCGCTAGAAACCAATGAGACAGGATGTGGGTGTTGTATCTCTGTTTTGCATTCATTTGCGAATGAGCTCACTATGATTGTTGAAAAAGATTAAGGTTGAATACTGTATTAATGTCTACTTTCATTTT